>NC_056747.1:1083120042-1083280042 GCF_019279795.1 Protopterus annectens | reverse complement strand
TACTGTTTTTCAAGGATGATTTAAAAAAATATATAAGGAAAAGCACCCAAAGTCATCATGAATGCTAATAATCTACAACAGGCACTTCAGAAAGAAAGTCAGCACTCAACCAGGCTAAAAAGTTTTTATTCAGCAAACAAAATAAAACATTAATGCATTAGCATATCACCACATTTTTAAAGTTAATTGAAAGATTACTAGTGATATTTCCTTGGTGGTTCTTCTAAGGTTTCCTGTATAAATTAATGTATTTTTAACTGTTGTTCATGCATCTGAAGAAGTCTTGATTTTAGACGAAAACATACATTAATGTGTTAATATTTGATTTTGTTTGCTGAATAAAAAAACTTTTTAGCTTGGTTGAGTGCTGTCTGTCTTTTCAAAGTGCCTGTTGTGGATTACTGTGATTTAAAAATATGCTAATGAGATTATAATGAGGTCTTTCCATTTGTGGCCATAGCTCTCTCTGAACTACATGTTCTCACCATTGCAGTAAATGACCCAGCTACATTATGCATTTTATGTAAGCAGACAACATTTGTCTGAATGCTGACAAATGCTTTGTGATCAGGAAATGAGGTCATTCGGATTGTAGCAGGGGAGGGGCACAATTTGAATTTGAAATTGCCTTTATAACACAGGCTGGTTTCTTGTGTAGAACCATCTGTCTGAAGAAGTCTTTGTATGGTGAAAGGATGAAAAGCAGTATTTTTGTACCGTGTTGCTTAATGTTTTAATAAACTTCTGGCCCTGTTTGGTCCAGTTTGGTTTTAGTTCTACCTTTTGTCCACTATTTATATTTGGATGCTTGAACGTGGCAATTGTTTGGATAACTTTTGAACAAGGAAGGACTTATTTATTCCAGAGCTGCATAGCGGGATTTACCATTCTTCACCAGTGTGTGTCAATTTACCAGCACCATCCTGAATTGGAGAACTTTGCTAGGGAAAGATGTTAGCTTCACCACCACAGTTTTTCCAAGATTCTCAAATCCTCCAGTATGAAAAAAATCATCTCAGGATCTTCCAGAAACATCGCATAATGATTAATATCCATAACTGATACACATTCTGAATGATAAAGAATGGTTGTTTACTTCTTTAATTATCGTGTAAGTGATGAACTTGAGAGTCTTTCTACAGTATGTCCTATGCACAAGAATCGCAGCAGAAGAGAAAAGCAATTTTCTCCTGAAACTCACTTCAAATGTGCACTGTCATGATACATGCATAACAACATTCACATAGTCAAGTTTTAGACCACAGTCTTTGAAGTGCTGGTTTAAATAAGCAGTCTGTCTAGAATTTCATCTGCTGATTCCTTGAAAAAAGTCTAATAACATTTTTGCTTCCTAATAATTTACTACATCAGAACTGATCACCCCCAAAATGTGTCAAAATAATGAGTTTTACAAAGGCTTCTTCTCCTTGTCAAGCAATATATGCAATGGTTGTTGGACAGGACTGTGCCGCCTTCTCCTATTTTGCTAAAGTAAGCTCCAAGTCATGAAAACGAGGCATAAGGGGATGAAAAATACTTTTCAGACCTTACTGTTTTGATGAATTGTGTTTGCAATTAGTTGTAATTTGATGACAAATTATGTTTCCTAGCATTTTACAACAGCTGCTTTATTAATGCAATCAAACAATTTGGGGCCTCCTTCTTCTAAACTCCTTATAGTAATGCAGCCTCTGTTTTTTTTTTCAGTCACATTTCAGACAATGATTTAGCACCTGAGCAGTGACCCAAACTTCTTATGACACACTGGACACTGTCTGGCACAGTTCCTGATGCTTCACCAGTGCAAAATGTCCCTACCAGCACATTTAAACTCAATCCTTCTATCTAGGAAACAAGCCTTTGAATTTCAGATCTACCATGTAACTCTAAAGGTAAAATGGATTGTTCCAAACCCTCTATCAAGTGAAAAACCTCCCTTTTCACCCAGCACTTCCTCTTTTGTATTGCCTACATACTTTGGCTGCTCCACCCACAGAAAGAAGCACAGCTGCAGGTCGAGATGTATGAGGGGATGGTGGTCATTGTTAGAATCTCAGAAACATGTGTGAGTGGCAAGAAAGGGGTAGGTCTTTTGTGACTGGTAGATAAAAAGAACAAGGATGCTAAACAGTAATTGACATCAAAGAGAACATTAGATATGAGGTCGGTGAGGTAGACAAAAAATACCAAATAAATGCACCAAGGGTGTGGGCAGGGATAAGATAAGCACCCTGGCGATACGTTTGAGGAAAGGGATGAGATTAATCAAACCGATTTGTTGTTCCAGGTGTTATGCATATTAAATGTGGAAGGTGAGGAACTCGGCAGAGAGGAAGGAGTCAGGTAGAAGGGAAGAGGTTCTGTTTATAAGAAATCTGCATCAGACAAGAGCAGACAGAGGGATTCTGCTGTCCAGTGTATAGAAGGAGTGGGACCTGGTCAGGGTCTTGGACAAAGGATGTTCCAGCCACTTAGTGTAGAACTATACCAAAAAAGGATAAAATTCTATATGTGGTCCTACCAAGGCATGGGTGTTAGGGACATCCATTTGCAGGTGATAATACTCAGTAGAGATCATACCCAATGGTGTGGTTCAGAAAGAATGGGAAAGATAAAAATAAAAGCCAGTGGTATGGAAACTGGGGGAAGTTGGTTATTCTGAGGTGGGGAATATGGACAAAGATGAGCTAGGAGTTTGGAGCAAACTGAGGAAATTCCAGAAATAAAAAAACATGCCAAAAACAAACCCATAAATATGAAAACACTGGCAGGAAGTCCTAAAAAAATCATCAGGCATGAGATGCTGTGTAGAAAACTGTAGTTTAATAAATAAAACCAAAGAAGTAAAATCAGTGAGTGCTTTCGTTAAAACAATGTTAACTTCATCAGACAAAAGTTAATATGCACAAATACCATTTAAGTACATGTTAGATCAATCTGATTGGACACAGAAAACCAGCTGAAGTGTTACTAAAAAACATAAAATGTAGTTAACCTTTTAGTGACTATTACAATCTAAAACTTTTGAGTTTTTTTAAAAAAAAAAACATATGTACAAACATATAATTCTCTGTCTGCAAGAGAAAGTAAAGGTAAAACAAAACAATTGAAGGACTTAATTTTAGTATCCTAAAGGTCAAACCGTCAAGAATAGCCCAAGTGAACCTAACCTAGTGGAATGTTTATCCTGAAAAATTATCTTTGTGCTATTCTATTCCTTTTGAGGGCCTTCAGTTTTAACACAGGAGTGATGGTAGTCCTGCAATTAATACCGGGCCATTTGTCTGCATGTAGGAGAATCTGCCACCTGAGTTCCTTTAACTCCAACTCGAGTCCCCAAGGTTTTTTGTCACTGATTACAATATGGTCAATGGCCATAAATATATAACTGTGGCTGATGTTGTCATGAGTGTACCTAGCTAGTGCATTGTTCATGCTGTTCTTTCTTGTGGTGTAGTCATGTTCATAAATCCTTGCACTGAATTTTCTTTCTGTTTTATCTATGTAAAATGCTGAGCACTGGTCACATGTAGCCACATAGACCACTGCCTTGGGGGAGCAGTTGTACTTCCCTTTTACATAGAATTCTGTGTTGTTTATTGTGAACTTAGTGCCAGTTTTAACCTTGTGGCACCAGTTACAAGACTTACATTTGTACATACCCAAACGACTAGTTATAGTGTGGGTGTATCCTTTCCTAAGGAGGCCTTTCAAATTTAGACCTCTTCTATATGTTATTACTAGCCTATTGCCTAGGTGAGTTCTGATATCCAAATCTTCCCTTAAGATGTCCCAGTTTTCACAAAAAATTGACTCCAGGCTATGTGAATCAGAATTGTAGGTGACTATTAAAAATCTAAGAAAGGGGCTCTACTTCTTTTGGTTTTATTTATTATTAAACTATAGTTCTCTACACAGCATCTCATGCCTGGTGATTTTTGGGACTCTTCCTGCCAGTGTTTTCATATTTAAACTGAGGAAATTAATAAGTTATGGCAGTGGGTCAGATTAGAAGTGCTCTATACCAGGGGCAGACATTTAAAAGGAGAAAAAATGGAAAATAAAAGAAAGGCCACTGTGGCTGTACAGGAATATGAAGACAGTGATTAAGGCAAACAATATGGCATGCAACAGTGTGCATGTGACACATTTTAAAAATATTGGAATTGTTTAATTCTGTTATTTGAGTTATTGATAATACCTATTGTATGTGGTTTGTTAATAAATTTTTCTTATTTGTTTGTTGTAATCCTAACTTGTATGAATTATAGTTTCTATGTACCATAGGTTGCTAAAATAAATATGTTAGCATCTATGCTATGTGGATTGAATTAATAAAGATGCTATTAAAAATTCAGTCCCTAAATGCAAGCTTTCCTAGATGAATAAAATATTTTTATATTCATAAAAGAATGGCAGACAAGAGGATGAATGGGAGGATGGGAGATGGAGGAGCAGCAAGGATGCAAATGAAAGGGCAGTAAAGATGCAAGGCTATACGCTGGTAGAAAGGGTCAAGAAGAGGACCAAAGGTTTTTCAGGAATTAGCAGGAAGAAGGAAGTTAAGGACTGACATATATGGCCAGACATAGCAAGAATGAAAAGGAGATAAATGAAGACCGACGAAAAGGAGAAATACTGGAGGAATACTTTACTACTAGCGAGGGGCAAGTGTTTGTTATGCTGCAGCTGTGGTGTGGCAGCATAGAGAGACTAGTGAATGATCTCTAGGGCACAATGGGTGGATGTGGAGAGGTAAATGGTACCCTTAAAGGAGGGTGAGGTGCTGGAGCAAGACCAGCTAACTTCCAGGATCCTCAGAAAATCTGGCCAATGCTTTGGAAGAATCACTAATGGAAATCCAGAACAGGTCCATAAAACAGTAATAACCATTCAAGTCACCATGGACTAGTCAGACGAAGAAATGAGTAACACTACTCCTTTTGAGGCAAATCTGTCTTTTTTTTTCAAAATATTAACATCTGAAATATGTTAAATATTCAAAAAAATGCAATCTCATCAAAGTTACATGAACAGGTCAGCAAACAAAAGCTGACAATTAGGATTGCTAATAAATTAAGTTGTAACTTAGTTATAGCTGGATTTCCTTTTCTGTTTTTGGTGCTTATTTCTGTTGTTAAAATTAGGTTGTAACTAACTCATAAAGCAACTTATTTGCATTCTCTGGAAAAACAGCTCTATTGCTGATTAATTACACAGTCTATATACAGCATTATATTCTTAGTGATGTGTGACACTGCCAAGTTAGCACAGTGGTGCAGTGGATAATGTTGTCACCTCACAGCAAGAGGTTCTCTGGTTTTATTCTCACCTGAGATGCCTTCTGTATAGAGTCTACATGTCCTCCCTGTGTTGGCATAGGTTTCCTCTGGGTGCTCCAGTTCCCTCCCACATTCCAAAGACATGCAGTAGGTGCATTGATCACTCTAAACTGGCCATAAGTGTGAGTATGCATGTGAGTGTACAGTATGGAAGAACAGCTATGGCAGGACTAGCAATGCAGTGGTGTGCACCTTGGCTCTAGATGATTGTCACTGTTGAAGTGACGCCCTGAACCCAAGTGCAAAGATGGGAAAAATGGGCTGTGGATGGAATGATGGATTAATGTGACACCGTGGGACAATGTCAGTGCTGCTGATCTCAGTTTTTTTCTCAACATTGCAAAGGAAAAATAGAGCTAAAGCTTTCATAAAAGCACACTAATATCAAAATATTCAAGCATTAAAGTACATGGATTATGACACTTAGAACTGCAAGTCAACTCTCAGATGAAGAGTGATTTCTGCAGCAATAGCTTTTCATCAGCAAGTGTCTATTGTTGTAAAAATGTCCTTCTATATTGCACAGCTTGCAAACAAGGGGATTGTGTCCAGATCTAGGGATGCCATTGTCCCCTCTACTCAGCCCTCACCAATCCAGACATTGAATAAAATGCCCCTTTTGTCATGTATCTGTTAAGAAATTACCTGTGCCTGGCATACTGGCATCCTCCAACCCATTACTGATGGATTTCCTGCACAACATCAAGTCAGAAATACTCAGTCTAGGAATCCAAACCTTTTCTGCAACATCAACAGAATAATTTGGCAGGACAGGTATATATATCTCACAAAGGATATCACTGCTGTAGAACAGAATCTCCATCCACATAAAACAAAGTTCATCCCTGTCCATATTCAAGCACAACTTAGATCTATAGATGGGAAACAGAAAATCAATCACAGGACTGCCCTCTGTCCTACTAATGGAAATAATCTGCTCCTAAATGCTTTATCCCATGCTTAGATCCCCTCAAATCATGTAAAGTATGATCCCGGTAATTCTCACTGGGGCAATATATAATTATCAACCATAGGATGGTTAAGGCCAATATATAACCAAATGGGATATGTTGTTTCAAGTACAAAAAGGGAGACTGCAGAGGTTTAAAATGGCCCACAAGGAAAACTAGCCTAGTACTTACCTATGAACCTATACACACACAGTGTTACAGGAAATGTCATGGTAAAAGTTAATTCACAGGTAGGGGTGTTAAAGAGACACAAACAGAATGACTATGCTAACCGAGAAAAGCATAGTATATATGTAAATGACTGCATAACTGAATGCAATTGAGTGTCAACACATTAATGAGAGCAATTACATATGCAAATGACAAAATCAACCATGGCAAAATGATTCAGAAACATATAAATTTAGCACAAAAAGCCATAGTGAGCATGTATTCTACACAGTAGGATCATCAAGTGTACAGTATGTAAAATTGCATTATAATGCTTAGAACAGTATCAACATTAGCGGAGACACTCTCTGCAATGTTGTGCATCATCAGCATCCTCTATATCACAGACAGGCCCACCATGGGCTGATATGCTACCACTTTTATTACTGGGATATTGTCAACTGCTAACATGTGGACAGGGGCAACATGCTAGAGGTAGACATGCACTGCATGCACACATAGATAGTAACTGGATGTGTGGACTGTATATCCAAGCAGTAACAAGGTTTGTGTATCCCTAACCATCCCTCCTATGTGGACTTTACAATTTCCAACTGGATAAACATTAGGAATTTTGTGGGTATCATCTCTGCAGATCCTACACAAGTTCCCTGACATAATGCTTCAGCATGTGGTAAAGCATATGTGGTTTTCACAGACAACACAGGACAGGACTACCACTACACCAGTGTTCTATGACATAACCCATTTTCCTGACATTCCAGGGGCACCTGGATGCACCCACATTATCTTCAAAGTCCCAACTGCTATAAATAGCATCTGGTGTACCAACTGGAAGGGCTTCCACCCCTTTCAACTGTCAAATGATGATTAATGCATAGGGTATTATGTACAATGTGTTTTTGTACCATCCATGCAGCCATGCAGTTCTCATAATTCCCACATATGGTGTATGTGAAACTTCTAGCAGTGTTTTATACAGAGGGACACTCCACAGAGTCATTTATTCAGTATTTGTAGATGTTGCTAGCCACAGTCCTGGATATGCTCTGCCCATTGACTTGGGCATCAGGCTACTCATAATGGTGTCCACTGTTGAGTATTGTAAACAGAAATATAGCTAACTCATCTAACCCCTGGTGCCATTAACTGAAATAGCTCATCACCCAAAAAGTCTTTGGCTTATACTATAGGAAGAAGATTGGTACTTTTGTACCAGTTGGCTTCCTACAGCAGCCAAATCCATGCCCCCTGAGCTATAAGTAAGGAGCACAAAAGGAATGCAAGAACTCTCAATTGCACCCACTAAAACTTAGTGATCTGGACAGCTGCCCCTTTCATCTCACACTTGCTATGCTACTGATTGTAAGTGATGCAGGACAGGCCCTGGAGCCATTACTAATGACCCCCATCCAAATTTATTAGATTATGGCAGAGATGGCCAATCACATTTTAGCATTAATTTCATAAACTACTAGCACATCCTAAATCCTCCACCAATCCCTGCCCTGGCTCTCATTACTCCACAGGATGTGCACTGTGATATAAACCTAAAATATAAGCATGCGAATTGTAAAAAATGTGTATTTCTCTCTCTTAAATGTTGCTACATCTATTAATTGCTGCTGCTGCTGTACAATTTTGTTATACATTGTTACTTTCTGTTCTGTTTTTGATATGTACAGCTTACTGTCTTTCTTCTCTTTTTTGTGAATTATTTTACCCTGGCTTTTCCTGTAAATGGCCAGCTGTGATCAGTGTACCACACAAGTTATCAAATGTAAAACAGAATACAATAAAAATAAAATAAAAAAATGGTGTATAATGCTGTGCTGTTGCAAACACAGGACATTGTGGAACATGAGTTTGGTCTCATTAGACCTCACTTCCATTGCTTGAATGCATGTTTTTTTTTACACTGCAGTACACATCAGAGACTTGCACTAAGATGTCTGTGGTCTGAGCCATGTTTCAAATTATGGTAATATGCATACAGGTATAAATGACAAACATTACTGTAGTGACTCAGACCTATGGCAATGCAGAAGAGTATTTAGGCAATAAGTTATCAGCTGTAGCAGTACCTCATGTGAGTCAGAGGCAGGTGCAATATGTTGCAGAGTTGGGAAACGTGTGTCATTTGGTCTACACATTTTAGCCATCATAAGAACAACACAGAGTACAAGTGATGCATGCACTGGTATGCATAGCCTGTACATTACAGTGTGTTGACTGAATACATTCTGCATCACACTCTATTTTATCCACACAAGCTAGAGGGATAGACAAGGCACAGTCACCACCATTTGCTTAGGAGGGGTGACACATAGTCCTAAGTGAGAGCAGTGATACCATATGTATAAGGGTTATTGGAGGTAGAAGTGGTAGCCATACAAGTAGGTAGCAGGTTGAAGAGAGTCAGTAATCACATCTTCCAGTTTCAGAGTGGAGATCCCATGTTAAGCATGTTAGTCAAATGTACTATGTCACCCTGCAGTCTTAGAACAGGATATGTACTGCTCAAGGATTGTTACAGAACTTTGTAAGTATGTCTTCTAACCTTGCTCTGGATCCTACATGGGAAGACATTAGATGGACACCATCTATGATGTGGAGGATGGCCATGGCTAGGTGTTACATTCAGTAAGCCAGCAAGAGGCAGAGACGGCTTAAAACTGCAGGAACTAAATGTGGCATCCATGTGGTAAAGATGGATGAGTGCCAGCTATTCCCATGTGTTTAGCCACACCTAGGGGGTGGAGGCAGTCATGGCCAGAGGTGACAATGATTTTGCCTCTGTAAAAGTGTGCGACATCTGTATAAGCCTAGCCCACAGCTGTATGCTGTGCATCTTGACATTTGCTTAGCCATAATGGACACTTGTCAACATCTTCATGGACGTATGAATAGATGTCATTTGGGGCACCATTGCCTCATAAGGTGTATTTGTTCCAGTCCCCATGTGCCATACCATTCTGAATGCAGTACAGTTCATTCCACAGACCCAGCAGCAATTGTACTTTCTCATATAGGCCACACAACACACTCACAAACTCTGCCATGCAGTGCATATCAACTGTCTGTTTCTGGATCTCCAACCTATACATATACTAATTGATGCCAAGACTAGACTGTGCCATACATGTCCCTCTGGTTTATGTAGATAAAGTAGTGTCTGATGCAGAGTGCAGTTGGTAAATACTCTGTAATGCACAGGTTAGAACATGATCTGGAGTTTTGTTGGTGACAACCACTTTCTACATACCTCTCCCATATAGTGGGTGGGAACACATTGGAGGCAATCTGGATCACAGATACCATTTGTGTTAATGACTCCAGTGCAGCTTGTGTGGTGCTATCATACACAGGATGTCCAATGTTAAACACAGGTGATGGCCAAAATTCAGCCTGACCCTCCAACATAATTAATATGTAGGGACTGTGTGCATACAGTCCAATGTTAAGGGTTACTGTGTTATCAGACTGTGCCATGTACATGGTACCATTATTGTTAGCCATAGGTAACCTGGTGATATCAGGCATGTGTTGACCTTTTGTACTGGACAATCGATCATTGTAAATTGTGAAATGCATAAAGATAACATACCTATGGCTGTGCTGGAACATATATGCCATATCCCAAAACATATGGCACAAATACTGGCACATGCCAATTATTTGCATAGCATATGAGCATATACATATTTTGTAATACAGGTTGTCACAGTTACCAAACTGATAGACCTGGAAAACAGATATGCATGTGTGCTCTAGTGAGTAACCCCTTTCCATATGTGGATCTGTGTATAACATAGTCATGCAGTCATCACTAGTTCATTTCCTACACCCAAACCACTACTAGGTATGAAGTTTCTCTCACCTGGCCCAAACATTGTTACCAGGAACTTTTCCACTTTTGTGATGCACTTAACTTTTGCTTCTGTCATACACTTCACTTCTATATTGGTAGTTCGCCTAATGTGGTGAACTTGTCCCTGGCAGTATCCTCCATCATATTGATGACCCTGTGATGGATCTGTACTAATGTTCTGTTATGACCACTCACAGCAGTGATGTCTTATACCACATCCTGACATACCTGGTCCTGGAAAGCTTTGTCCATTTCAACCTTATCAGGTGTGTGCATGTGTCTGTGCTTATGGCCTGCAGTGGCACCTATGTCTCTAATGTGGTGAACCTTTTCACCCATTGCCATTCTCTTGGCCACATGACAAGATGTGCACACCTCTAGGTTTGACATGTAAATAAGCATGTGTATATGCATAGCCATTTTTGGCAAATCCCTGTGTCTCAGTGCAGCTACTTGCCTCCAAATGATAGCCGCATCATGATTGCAAATGTCATCTCCCCATTTGTACCCTGTGTCATAACAACAGAAGCAATGAGCATGATACCACTGACTTGTTCCAGTACTATGCTGGCAGCACACTGTGATCTATTTACAGGATACCTCATTTCCCATGTGCTGTGTCTTCAACCTTTGCATACAATATATTGTGACCCCACGGTTGAACAGTAAGCTGTCATGTCTTTTTGCTCTGTTCAGTGTCAGGATGATCCCTCTCTCAAGTTCTCTGTTCCATGACAGACTGAACCACAACTCTACAGTAGGACCATAGCCTGTCATGCTCATGTAATACATTACTCCACACACTCCCATGGATCAGTTTCAATTCATGCTGCTCCATTTACACATGTGTGCATCCTGCAGTTCTAAGGTCCATTATGAGTTGCCTTGTCCACTATCAGTATGCATTTATGGCAGTGTAAACTGTTGCTAAATGAATTTCTGTGTCTAAGTTTTTTGTGGTAATGTGATCTCTCACAATATGGAAACCATGTTCTTCACTGCAATAAAATGATCCACATAGCAAAGTGATTATGCTAACGAGGTGACTTAATGTGATCACCACTAAAATTCTGCCATAACATAATGTGTTAGAATTACCATTCAGGGCTACCATGCTCACACCTGCCTATTAAAGGACTAGTAAATGTTCAACATATTGCCCACTGTTGCAGTAGCCATTACTATGTATGGACTATATCCTGTGTAGGATAGAGTACTTGGCCAGCTTCCAAAGCTTCAAGGCACCTTCCACATACACAAACTGATAGTTAGCTCAAGCTAAGCTGACTAAAAGGACATGTTTGGGCACCAAGCCCTTCAGAGCTTTCCTGCTGCAGAAGAATATGTTATACTGAAGCTTTTGAGGATCGCTAGTCAACTTGCACTGTTCCTTTGTTGGGCAGTTAAACTCCCTTTTGGAGAAAAAAATGTCCACTTTAAAAGTTGTTTTTTAATAGTTTCCTGTCCAGAAAAGTTATTTTTATTCTCAGAGTTTATGTATTAATGGACTGTCATGAGACTGTAATGTACTTTTTAAATGAGAGGGCAAATTTTTCCTGTCAGTTTAAAGGTTGTTTAAAATAATTGAAAAAAAAAAAATTTTTCTGTGAACAAATTGCGTTTATTTTATTTTTTGGGGGGGTTAGAAAAGTGTATTAAAGGGCGTTTTACTCTGATTTTGTATAAATAAAGTGACTTTTAAATTTTAAATTTTTACCAGCTTTTGCTGCTTCTTTTCCTAAGAAAGAGGCACCAGTTTTGGTTTGACAATGAAACAAACTACTGGTCCCACAGTTGGCCTTTCTTTCAGCCACAAAAAGAAAAAAAAATAAGAAAACAGCCTTTGCTATAACAGCTGGCTAGTAATTTGCCTCAGTTGCAAGTGGGTGACTCTGCTGTAGCCATTGTCTGTTCATCAGACCACTCATCCTTTACCCTGGATACTTCTGGTGTAGCGCCTACAAACTCTATGGACCGAGGGTAAGCTACAGCCTCTGGGGTGACTAGAGTCCCCACAGTGGGAAAGGGAGAACCACTCGTTATTCAAGAAGAGGGAATACTTATCTGCTTTCTCAGAATGCTGTATCCCTCCCTGGGGTTGCTGTTGATGCCATTAATAAGACTGTTGACCTAACTTTTCCTGTCAGAAAGAGAAAAATAGTCACAAAAAAATTGGAAAAACGTCTCAACACCATCAATGAAAGAATTTCTGTATATTGTGAATGAAACCTGTTAACTAGAGATACTATCAAATAAAGGAAGAACCACTAGAGCAACTCCTGTACATAATTCATGGATCAATCTCAATAATCTGATAAATAAACAAACAACAAATAATCACTGAAGATTCATAAACTGAAACAATAATTAATACAATGAATATAATTGAAATATTTCTTATTCATGTAGACACCTTGAAAATAAGTTGATGTTACTGTTTTTTGTTGTTAATGAAATATTTGTTTTCATTCATTTGTTATTCAATTCATATTTTTCATTAAAAAAATTGAGTACAAAAGGAAACAGAAAACTAAATATGTATCTACTCCTTTATTTTATTGTTTTATTTTACATTTGTACTCCTCTTCATATTTCCTTAGACTGCAGTTGTTTACTGGGTCTGGCTTAGGGTTTAATTCAGGCTATCGGTCCTTCTTGTGAGGTGGTTTCTGATAAAAGAAAGATGGATGCCTCTTTTGCTGAAAAGATTCAAGATTCTGTATCTGGGAAGGCAGATGAAAGGACAGATACATGTTTTTCTCTTCAGATTTCTGATTCAGACTTGGAGGAGAGCTCAGTTTCTGATTCTCCTTGTGAGGGGGTTCTCTTTCTCTTAGACTATTTTAAAAATGTGCCAGTGTTTTCAGTGGAACAACACTGAGGTTTCTCAATCCCTCAGAAAATACTATGAACAATAGTATGCCATGAGAAAATGCTATGAGCTGTTACAGAAGGGACTTACAGAACCTTCACCCATTCCTCCATCCATTTCTGTCAGCTTTGGAGAATATGCATGTCACTGCCTGCAGTTTTCCTGATAGTCTGCCAGCTGACCCTGAAAAGACAGATATAATATATAAAATTCCTCAGTCTTTTAATTTTTATACACTCTTCCCAAACCTGACACAGGAGTTACAGCTTTAGTTAATCCTACTGCTGCTAAACATTTAGTTTATTGCAATCTCAGTCTGATTAGGATATTGATACATATGAGTATGCTTCTGCAACTTTGATTTCAGAATTTTGAATTGTCAGGCTTGTATGTTATAGTTTATTCTGACTAATTGTGAAAGTATAAGGAATGTTCTGTCAGAAGTTTCTTCTTGTGAGGAAAAGCTACTTTAAATAATTTAGTTTCTACAACTGTACAATCCACTACACATTATTTATAGTGTGTGTGACTCAGCTGATACTTTTTCCAAGACAATGGCCACTGGTACTGTTTTGAAGATGTTTGCCTAGCTATGTTCGTAGAACCTCTCAGCTGATGTAAAAAATGAGATTTTAAATCTCCTTTGGACAGAGATTGGGTGTTTGGTTTCTCTACTGCAGAGGTGATCAAAACACGTGATGAAAGGGGTAAGCTGATTCAGGGAATCTCTGAGATTGTTCAGCCCTCCTTTCCAAACTTTTCTAATGGATTCTTAACACTTCATCCAATTTTGGCAAAAATAAATAAATAAGTAAATAAATAAATAAATAAACAGCCTCAACAAAATGCAGGCAAACAGACATTTAAGAAGAAATGGCAAAGGGGTTCCAAAAGCAGTTCGGGCAACCCCTTTACCTTCCAGAAAATCTGAATCTCTGCTTTCATATATAGCAACAGACAGCTCCAAAAAAAATGGGTTCTGAAGATCGTTCATCAAGGTTACAGCTGGCAATAGGAGGAAATTCCATCTTTCCAGGGGTAATTTGTCATCCACCAGACCAGACTCTTTTATTTCCATCTGTCCTTCATCACATGCTGTCCTAGGGAGTGATAGAACCAGATCCTCCTTCCTAGGTGGGGAAAAGTTTTTATTCAAGGATGTTTTTAGTGCAAAAGAAAGAAAAGATTGGATACCAGTTCTGTATCTTTCTTAATCCTGTTTGTGATAGTGCCCAGGTTCAAAATTATGTCAGTTCACAATCTGTCACCTATTCTTCTTTGTTCAAGTTTCCTGGTTACACTAGATTTTAAAGATGCATATCATCACATCCCTATTCATCCAGACTTCAGGAGTTTCTTAAGATTTTGTGTGTATGGATCACATTAATAGTTCTCTACCTTACCTTTTGGACTATCCACTGCACCAAGAGTGTTCACAAAGTGTGTATCTCCAGCTACATTGCATTCTACAGATTATCCACGTTTCCATATGTAGACAACTTGCTTATCTTTGCAGAATCTTTTTCAGAGTATTAGGAATCTTTCACTCGGGTGAGAGATCTCTTACACAAGATACAGCTCCAACAGAACATTCAAAAATCTTTTTTGACTTCTTCACATGGGATTGTATTCCTGGAATGTCAGATAGACACCTCAGTACAAAGAACTATTCTTTCACAGGAAAACAATAGATATGGATTTATTTCTAAGGTTTTCCACTCAGACTACTATTACTGTAAGGGAATATCGCAAGATTCTGGATTTCATGGCATTGATGATTCTCATGATACCCCTGGCAAAAGTCAACATGAGAAAGATGAAATAGTATCTGATGTTACTTTGGTTCCAGCACCAACATACTTTGTCTTTTCCAATCCCATCAAATATCCCTAAATGTGGGTCTCCCCTTCTCCCTCCCTTTTCCAAAGTGGTCAGTAATCACAGATGGCTTGGAATTTGCTTGGGGAGCAGTTTCAGTAGAGGGAAAAAAGTGCAAGGTGTGCAGAACACCAACAACAGGTAAAAGCATATATATATACATATATATATATATATATATATATATATATATAAGAGATCTTTTCTCTGATCAAGTCACTCAACTTTCTCAATCATTTTTAGCTCTAGGACCATTTCAAGTTGTTACAGACAATACCACAGTCATGGTACAGCAACAAGAAAGGGGGAACCAGATTGCACTCCCTTTGCAGACTAGCCATGCTAGCTTGGTATATAGCTTCACAGCACAACCTCACCCTACAGGCATCCTTCATTCTGTCTGTGTAAAACTGTGAGCAGACAAACTGAGCAGGACAAGGGCAGATCCTCATGAATGCAAACTAGATCTTCCAAGATTTGATCCATCTGTGAGTATTTCCTCAAGCAGACCTATTTGACTCCACTGCACACAATCAGCTGGCAAGATTCTAGTCCAGGACTCCATGCAAAAAGGTCTGGAAGACAGATGCCTTTTCTTTTCCTTGGACAGGAATATCCCTGCATGTTTTTCCATCCTTTCCACTGATAACCAGGGTACTTTTAAAGATTCAGAAGGAATGCCCTAAGACCATTTTAGTAACTCCCTTCTGACCCAGGCAATAGTGGTTCCCCTTTTTTAGAAATGGCCAGAGCGATTACTACAAGCTTACTCACAGAGTGGATCTACTCACACAAGATCAGGAGTGTTTGATACACCCTGGCTCCAGTCATCTTCAACTTACTGCCTGCATAATGGGCTCTTCATTTTCTTTATACAACCTATTTACAGTGAAATGTGCAGTGGGTACTAAAGGATGCAAGAAAACATGGCACTAGAAAATCATAAATTAGCGAAATGTGCAGTGGGTACTAAAGGATGCAAGAAAACATGGCACTAGAAAATCATAAATTAGCGAAATGTGTAGTGGGTACTAAAGGATGCAAGACAACATGGCACTAGAAAATCATAAATTAGCGAAATGTGCAGTGGGTAGTAAAGGATGCAAGACAACATGGTACTAGAAAATCACTAAATTAGAGAAATGTGCAGTGGGTACTAAAGGATGCAAAAAAACATGGCACTAGAAAATCATAAATTAGCGAAATGTGCAGTGGGTACTAAAGGATGCAAGAAAACATGGCACTAAAAATCATAAATTAGCGAAATGTGCAGCGGGTACTAAAGGATGCAAGAAAACATGGTACTAGAAAATCATAAATTAGCGAAATGTGCAGCGGGTACTAAAGGATGCAAGAAAACATGGCACTAGAAAATCATAAATTAGCGAAATGTGCAGCGGGTACTAAAGGATGCAAGAAAACATGGCACTAGAAAATCATAAATTAGCGAAATGTGCAGCGGGTACTAAAGGATGCAAGACAACATGGTACTAGAAAATCATAAATTAGCGAAATGTGCAGTGGGTACTAAAGGATGCAAGACAACATGGCACTAGAAAATCATAAATTAGCGAAATGTGCAGTGGGCACTAAAGGATGGAAGACAACATGGTACTAGAAAATCATAAATTAGCGAAATGTGCAGTGGGTACTAAAGGATGCAAGAAAACATGGCACTAGAAAATCATAAATTAGCAAAATATGCAGTGGGTACTAAAGGATGCAAGAAAACATGGCACTAGAAAATCATAAATTAGTGAAATGTGCAGTGGGTACTAAAGGATGCAAGGCAACATGGTACTAGAAAATCACTAAATTAGCGAAATGTGCAGTGGGTACTAAAGGATGCAAGAAAACATGGCACTAGTAAATCATAAATTAGCGAAATGTGCAGTGGGTACTAAAGGATGCAAGAAAACATGGCACTAGAAAATCATAAATTAGAGAAATGTGCAGTGGGTACTAAAGGATGCAAGAAAACATGGCACTAGAAAATCATAAATTAGCAAAATGTGCAGCGGGTACTAAAGTATGCAAGACAACATGGCACTAGAAAATCATAAATTAGCGAAATGTGCAGTGGGTACTAAAGGATGCAAGAAAACATGGTACTAGAAAATCATAAATTAGCGAAATGTGCAGTGGGTACTAAAGGATGCAAGAAAACATGGCACTAGAAAATCATAAATTAGCGAAATGTGCAGTGGGTACTAAAGGATGCAAGAAAACATGGCACTAGAAAATCATAAATTAGCGAAATGTGCAGCGGGTACTAAAGGATGCAAGACAACATGGTACTAGAAAATCATAAATTAGTGAAATGTGCAGCGGGTACTAAAGGATGCAAGACAACATGGCACTAGAAAATCATAAATTAGCGAAATGTGCAGTGGGTACTAAAGGATGCAAGACAACATGGTACTAGAAAATCATAAATTAGCAAAATGTTCAGTGGGTACTAAAGGATGCAAGAAAACATGGTACTAGAAAATCATAAATTAGCGAAATGTGCAGTGGGTACTAAAGGATGCAAGAAAACATGGCACTAGAAAATCATAAATTAGCGAAATGTGCAGTGGGTACTAAAGGATGCAAGAAAACATGGCACTAAAAAATCATAAATTAGCGAAATGTGCAGCGGGTACTAAAGGATGCAAGAAAACATGGTACTAGAAAATCATAAATTAGCGAAATGTGCAGCGGGTACTAAAGGATGCAAGAAAACATGGCACTAGAAAATCATAAATTAGCGAAATGTGCAGCGGGTACTAAAGGATGCAAGAAAACATGGCACTAGAAAATCATAAATTAGCGAAATGTGCAGCGGGTACTAAAGGATGCAAGACAACATGGTACAAGAAAATCATAAATTAGCGAAATGTGCAGTGGGTACTAAAGGATGCAAGACAACATGGCACTAGAAAATCATAAATTAGCGAAATGTGCAGTGGGCACTAAAGGATGGAAGACAACATGGTACTAGAAAATCATAAATTAGCGAAATGTGCAGTGGGTACTAAAGGATGCAAGAAAACATGGCACTAGAAAATCATAAATTAGCAAAATATGCAGTGGGTACTAAAGGATGCAAGAAAACATGGCACTAGAAAATCATAAATTAGTGAAATGTGCAGTGGGTACTAAAGGATGCAAGACAACATGGTACTAGAAAATCACTAAATTAGCGAAATGTGCAGTGGGTACTAAAGGATGCAAGAAAACATGGCACTAGTAAATCATAAATTAGCGAAATGTGCAGTGGGTACTAAAGGATGCAAGAAAACATGGCACTAGAAAATCATAAATTAGAGAAATGTGCAGTGGGTACTAAAGGATGCAAGAAAACATGGCACTAGAAAATCATAAATTAGCAAAATGTGCAGCGGGTACTAAAGTATGCAAGACAACATGGCACTAGAAAATCATATATTAGCGAAATGTGCAGTGGGTACTAAAGGATGCAAGAAAACATGGTACTAGAAAATCATAAATTAGCGAAATGTGCAGTGGGTACTAAAGGATGCAAGAAAACATGGCACTAGAAAATCATAAATTAGCGAAATGTGCAGTGGGTACTAAAGGATGCAAGAAAACATGGCACTAGAAAATCATAAATTAGCGAAATGTGCAGCGGTACTAAAGGATGCAAGACAACATGGTACTAGAAAATCATAAATTAGTGAAATGTGCAGCGGGTACTAAAGGATGCAAGACAACATGGCACTAGAAAATCATAAATTAGCGAAATGTGCAGTGGGTACTAAAGGATGCAAGACAACATGGTACTAGAAAATCATAAATTAGCAAAATGTTCAGTGGGTACTAAAGGATGCAAGAAAACATGGTACTAGAAAATCATAAATTAGCGAAATGTGCAGTGGGTACTAAAGGATGCAAGAAAACATGGCACTAGAAAATCATAAATTAGCGAAATGTGCAGTGGGTACTAAAGGATGCAAGAAAACATGGCACTAGAAAATCATAAATTAGCGAAATGTGTAGTGGGTACTAAAGGATGCAAGACAACATGGCACTAGAAAATCATAAATTAGCGAAATGTGCAGTGGGTACTAAAGGATGCAAGACAACATGGTACTAGAAAATCACTAAATTAGAGAAATGTGCAGTGGGTACTAAAGGATGCAAAAAAACATGGCACTAGAAAATCATAAATTAGCGAAATGTGCAGTGGGTACTAAAGGATGCAAGAAAACATGGCACTAAAAAATCATAAATTAGCGAAATGTGCAGCGGGTACTAAAGGATGCAAGAAAACATGGTACTAGAAAATCATAAATTAGCGAAATGTGCAGCGGGTACTAAAGGATGCAAGAAAACATGGCACTAGAAAATAATAAATTAGCGAAATGTGCAGCGGGTACTAAAGGATGCAAGAAAACATGGCACTAGAAAATCATAAATTAGCGAAATGTGCAGCGGGTACTAAAGGATGCAAGACAACATGGTACTAGAAAATCATAAATTAGCGAAATGTGCAGTGGGTACTAAAGGATGCAAGACAACATGGCACTAGAAAATCATAAATTAGCGAAATGTGCAGTGGGCACTAAAGGATGGAAGACAACATGGTACTAGAAAATCATAAATTAGCGAAATGTGCAGTGGGTACTAAAGGATGCAAGAAAACATGGCACTAGAAAATCATAAATTAGCAAAATATGCAGTGGGTACTAAAGGATGCAAGAAAACATGGCACTAGAAAATCATAAATTAGTGAAATGTGCAGTGGGTACTAAAGGATGCAAGACAACATGGTACTAGAAAATCACTAAATTAGCGAAATGTGCAGTGGGTACTAAAGGATGCAAGAAAACATGGCACTAGTAAATCATAAATTAGCGAAATGTGCAGTGGGTACTAAAGGATGCAAGAAAACATGGCACTAGAAAATCATAAATTAGAGAAATGTGCAGTGGGTACTAAAGGATGCAAGAAAACATGGCACTAGAAAATCATAAATTAGCAAAATGTGCAGCGGGTACTAAAGTATGCAAGACAACATGGCACTAGAAAATCATAAATTAGCGAAATGTGCAGTGGGTACTAAAGGATGCAAGAAAACATGGTACTAGAAAATCATAAATTAGCGAAATGTGCAGTGGGTACTAAAGGATGCAAGAAAACATGGCACTAGAAAATCATAAATTAGTGAAATGTGCAGTGGGTACTAAAGGATGCAAGAAAACATGGCACTAGAAAATCATAAATTAGCGAAATGTGCAGCGGGTACTAAAGGATGCAAGACAACATGGTACTAGAAAATCATAAATTAGTGAAATGTGCAGCGGGTACTAAAGGATGCAAGACAACATGGCACTAGAAAATCATAAATTAGCGAAATGTGCAGTGGGTACTAAAGGATGCAAGACAACATGGTACTAGAAAATCATAAATTAGCAAAATGTTCAGTGGGTACTAAAGGATGCAAGAAAACATGGTACTAGAAAATCATAAATTAGCGAAATGTGCAGTGGGTACTAAAGGATGCAAGAAAATATGGCACTAGAAAATCATAAATTAGCGAAATGTGCAGTAGGTACTAAAGGATGCAAGAAAACATGGCACTAGAAAATCATAAATTAGCGAAATGTGCAGAGGGTACTAAAGGATGCAAGACAACATGGTACTAGAAAATCATAAATTAGCGAAATGTGCATTGGGTACTAAAGGATGCAAGAAAACATGGCACTAGAAAATCATAAATTAGCAAAATGTGCAGTGGGTACTAAAGGATGCAAGACAACATGGTACTAGAAAATCACTAAATTAGCGAAATGTGCAGTGGGTACTAAAGGATGCAAGAAAACATGGCACTAGAAAATCATAAATTAGCGAAATGTGCAGTAGGTACTAAAGGATGCAAGAAAACATGGCACTAGAAAATCATAAATTTGCGAAATGTGCAGTGGGTACTAAAGGATGCAAGAAAACATGGCACTAGAAAATCATAAATTAGCGAAATGTGCAGTGGGTACTAAAGGATGCAAGAAAACATGGCACTAGAAAATCATAAATTAGCGAAATGTGCAGTGGGTACTAAAGGATGCAAGAAAACATGGCACTAGAAAATCATAAATTAGCGAAATGTGCAGTGGGTACTAAAGGATGCAAGACAACATGGTACTAGAAAATCATAAATTAGCGAAATGTGCAGTGGCTACTAAAGGATGCAAGAAAACATGGCACTAGAAAATCATAAATTAGCGAAATGTGCAGTGGGTACTAAAGGATGCAAGACAACATGGTACTAGAAAATCATAAATTAGCGAAATGTGCAGTGGGTACTAAAGGATGCAAGAAAACATGGCACTAGAAAATCATAAATTAGCGAAATGTGCAGTGGGTACTAAAGGATGCAAGACAACATGGTACTAGAAAATCATAAATTAGCGAAATTTGCAGTGGGTTCTAAAGGATGCAAGAAAACATGGCACTAGAAAATCATAAATTAGCGAAATGTGCAGTGGGTACTAAAGGATGCAAGACAACATGGTACTAGAAAATCATAAATTAGCGAAATGTGCAGTGGGTACTAAAGGATGCAAGAAAACATGGCACTAGAAAATCATAAATTAGTGAAATGTGCAGTGGGTACTAAAGGATGCAAGACAACATGGTACTAGAAAATCATAAATTAGCGAAATGTGCAGTGTGTACTAAAGGATGCAAGAAAACATGGCACTAGAAAATCATAAATTAGCGAAATGTGCAGTGGGTACTAAAGGATGCAAGAAAACATGGTACTAGAAAATCATAAATTAGCGAAATGTGCAGTGGGTACTAAAGGATGCAAGACAACATGGTACTAGAAAATCATAAATTAGCGAAATGTGCAGTGGGTACTAAAGAATGCAAGACAACATGGTACTAGAAAATCATAAATTAGCGAAATGTGCAGTGGGTACTAAAGGATGCAAGAAAACATGGCACTAGAAAATCATAAATTAGCGAAATGTGCAGTGGGTACTAAAGGATGCAAGACAACATGGTACTAGAAAATCATAAATTAGCAAAATGTGCAGTGGGTACTAAAGGATGCAAGAAAACATGGCACTAGAAAATCATAAATTAGCGAAATGTGCAGTGGGTACTAAAGGATGCAAGAAAACATGGTACTAGAAAATCATAAATTAGCGAAATGTGCAGTGGGTACTAAAGGATGAAAGAAAACATGACACTAGAAAATCATAAATTAGCGAAATGTGCAGTGGGTACTAAAGGATGCAAGACAACATGGTACTAGAAAATCATAAATTAGCGAAATGTGCAGTGGGTACTAAAGGATGCAAGAAAACATGGCACAAGAAAATCATAAATTAGCGAAATGTGCAGTGGGTACTAAAGGATGCAAGAAAACATGGCACTAGAAAATCATAAATTAGCGAAATGTGCAGTGGGTACTAAAGGATGCAAGACAACATGGTACTAGAAAATCAGTAAATTAGCGAAATGTGCAGTGGGTACTAAAGGATGCAAGAAAACATGGCACTAGAAAATCATAAATTAGCGAAATGTGCAGTGGGTACTAAAGGATGCAAGAAAACATGGCACTAGAAAATCATAAATTAGCGAAATGTGCAGTGGGTACTAAAGGATGCAAGAAAACATGGCACTAGAAAATCATAAATTAGCGAAATGTGCAGTGGGTACTAAAGGATGCAAGACAACATGGTACTAGAAAATCATAAATTAGCAAAATGTGCAGTGGGTACTAAAGGATGCAAGAAAACATGGCACTAGAAAATCATAAATTAGCGAAATGTGCAGTGGGTACTAAAGGATGCAAGAAAACATGGTACTAGAAAATCATAAATTAGCGAAATGTGCAGTGGGTACTAAAGGATGCAAGACAACATGGTACTAGAAAATCAGTAAATTAGCGAAATGTGCAGTGGGTACTAAAGGATGCAAGAAAACATGGCACTAGAAAATCATAAATTAGCGAAATGTGCAGTGGGTACTAAAGGATGCAAGAAAACATGGCACTAGAAAATCATAAATTAGCGAAATGTGCAGTGGGTACTAAAGGATGCAAGAAAACATGGCACTAGAAAATCATAAATTAGCGAAATGTGCAGTGGGTACTAAAGGATGCAAGACAACATGGTACTAGAAAATCATAAATTAGCAAAATGTGCAGTGGGTACTAAAGGATGCAAGAAAACATGGCACTAGAAAATCATAAATTAGCGAAATGTGCAGTGGGTACTAAAGGATGCAAGAAAACATGGTACTAGAAAATCATAAATTAGCGAAATGTGCAGTGGGTACTAAAGGATGAAAGAAAACATGGCACTAGAAAATCATAAATTAGCGAAATGTGCAGTGGGTACTAAAGGATGCAAGACAACATGGTACTAGAAAATCATAAATTAGCGAAATGTGCAGTGGGTACTAAAGGATGCAAGAAAACATGGCACAAGAAAATCATAAATTAGCGAAATGTGCAGTGGGTACTAAAGGATGCAAGAAAACATGGCACTAGAAAATCATAAATTAGCGAAATGTGCAGTGGGTACTAAAGGATGCAAGACAACATGGTACTAGAAAATCAGTAAATTAGCGAAATGTGCAGTGGGTACTAAAGGATACAAGAAAACATGGCACTAGAAAATCGTAAATTAGCGAAATGTGCAGTGGGTACTAAAGGATGCAAGAAAACATGGCACTAGAAAATCATAAATTAGCGAAATGTGCAGTGGGTACTAAAGGATGCAAGAAAACATGGCACTAGGAAATCATAAATTAGCGAAATGTGCAGTGGGTACTAAAGAATGCAAGAAAACATGGCACTAGAAAATCATAAATTAGCGAAATGTGCAGTGGGTACTAAAGGATGCAAGACAACATGGCACTAGAAAATCATAAATTAGCAAAATGTGGAGTGGGTACTAAAGGATGCAAGAAAACATGGCACTATAAAATCATAAATTAGCGAAATGTGCAGTGGGTACTAAAGGATGCAAGACAACATGGTACTAGAAAATCATAAATTAGTGAAATGTGCACTGGGTACTAAAGGATGCAAGAAAACATGGCACTAGAAAATCATAAATTAGCAAAATGTGCAGTGGGTACTAAAGGATGCAAGACAACATGGTACTAGAAAATCATAAATTAGCGAAATGTGCAGTGGGTACTAAAGGATGGAAGAAAACATGGCACTAGGAAATCATAAATTAGCGAAATGTGCAGTGGGTACTAAAGGATGCAAGATAACATGGCACTAGAAAATCATAAATTAACAAAATGTGCAGTGGGTACTAAAGGATGCAAGACGACATGGTACTAGAAAATCATAAATTAGCGAAATGTGCAGTGGGTACTAAAGGATGCAAGAAAACATGGCACTAGAAAATCATAAATTAGCGAAATGTGCAGTGGGTACTAAAGGATGCAAGATAACATGGTACCAGAAAATCATAAATTAGCGAAATGTGCAGTGGTACTAAAGGATGCAAGACAACATGGTACTAGAAAATCATAAATTAGCGAAATGTACAGTGGGTACTAAAGGATACAAGAAAACATGGCACTAGAAAATCATAAATTAGCAAATGGAAAGGGTTTTCTAATTGGTGCCAACAGAATAACCAGCACCCATTCAGGGCTAGTTGTTCTCTTTTCTTACACTATTTGTGTGAGTTACTATACTTATGGCATTTCTTATTGACTTCATCGGGGTTCATTTATCAGGTATTTCAGCATGTCTGTCCATGGATCCTCCCCTTTCAATGCATTCTCATGTTGAAATGTTTTTGAAAGGGGTTTTGCATGAGAGGCCTCAAAGATAACTAATGCCTTCTTCTTGGGACCTTAATTTTGTTTTTGAGAAACTAACACTTGCTCCATTTGAACCAACACACCTCATTGGCTTGAGGTTCTCAACTTGGAAAACAGTTTTACTAATTGTTCTGATCTCTACAAGAAGGGTATCTGAGTTGCAAGCCCTTATGGTGAGTCAACCCTATCTCATGTTCCATAGGGAGAGGATTTCTTTGAGAACTAATCCTTTTATGGCTAAAGTGGCATCCAAGTTTACCTTAAGCCAAACTATCCATCTCCACATTTTCTTTCCTGAACCAAAAAATGAGAAAGGATGTTTAATAGCTTGAATGTCCACAGACAACGCAAGTGCAATCTTGGCGGAACTAACTTTCAGATCTCTGGACCGATTGTTCATTTCTTTTGAAGGTAAGTAGAAGGAACAATCTGTATCAAAACAGATTATTCGAAAAAAATCCAACGTCAAGATACTGTTTTATTCACAAACAAGCAAAGCTTTCATGTTCACACCCTTCTTCAATACTAAAACACATTAACATCAAGCATTAGGAATTTTAAATAGGAGCACAAACCATCACATGGCTACAGCCAACCAACCATGTGATAGATACAATAAATATTTAAAAAGGTACATATCTATAAAACATGTAAAAATAAAATATAAATGTATATATATTAAGTAATAAAGTTACTGAGGAAAGAGAGACGTCCCTTAAACCTATTTTTAAGGTAGCAGATGGGCATAATAGTTTTATGGAAGCCCACAGATCGAGTACTGAAAAGGTTAGATATGTTACGACATATAACACTAGAACCCGCTTTGTTAGACAGATCATAGAAAATAATTGGTTAATTTTAATGGCCTCACCTGTTGATAAGAGTGTACTAGATGATAGACCATACTTCTCATACAGAAACCTAAGAAATTTGTAAAGTAAATTGTGCTACAAGGATTTTGCTTTAAGTTGCTACCTATATTATGTACAAGAGTAGGTACATTTTGCTGTATGGATTGTACATGCTGTACTGATATATTAGGCAAAGGAAGTGAGACCTTCTATCACCCAGTTACTCATGTGAATTATACTTTTAAGCTGATAGCGAATTGTGTTACTGTGAATGTAGTTTATATGGCAACCTGCGTGATATGTTTCTCATTCTATGTGGGTAAAAGCACGAGAAAACTAAAGGAATGTATTATAGAACATAAGTCGGACATACGCAGGAAAAATGAAAAGAATGCATTAAGTAAACACATCTTGAGCAGGGACAGTACAGATAAATTTAAGTTTAGAGTGATAGATGTAGCTTATAACTCTAAAAGGGGAGGTGACATAAACAATGTATTGGAAAAAAAAGAATATGACTGGATATTATGGTTGATGGCAGATGTTCCACCTGGCCTTAACACTGCAGTGACCTTGAAACCAGATTACAGCAGTGTAAACTTTAAATACCCTTATATATCACATTTTAAAAAAAAAAATGTTCTATCTATCTATATATATATATATATATATATATATATATATATATATATATATATATATTTTTTATATACATTTCTTTATATATATATATATATATATATATATATATATATATATATATACATTTATATCTTATTTTTACATGTTTTATAGGTATGTACCTTTTTAAATATTTATTGTATCTATCACATGGTTGGTTGGCTGCAGCCATGTGATGGTTTGTGCTCCTATTTAAAATTCCTAATGCTTGATGTTAGTGTGTTTTAGTATGGAAGAAGGGTGCGACCTGAAAGTTTTGCTTGTTTGTGAATAAAACAGTATCTTGACGTTGGATTTTTTTTTTTTGAGTTACGTAACTTTCCAGTTGTTACAGCAAGTACTTTGGTTTGTCAAAACAGATTATTTCCAAATGGTTCTCTAAAGCTATTACCCTTTGTTATATTCACCACAGCAAACCTATTCCAGGCAGGGTCAAGGCCTTCTTCAGGTATAAACCCTTAAGTCACCCAGTGGACTGCCAACTTGGTCACAGACAGGATCCAGGAAATTAGAACTGGGGAGTCCACTTCTACAAAGAGGCCGGGCACAAGGGGAGTCCCTCAAGGATCAGTTCTGAGACCGCTCTTTTTTGGCTTTTACTTCTCTGAAGTCAAGACCAATGTCAACAGCTTCTGCCTGACTAAATTTGCAAATGATTGCAGATTAGGAGCAGTCATAGAACCCCCCCACTGATACAAATGTTCTCTAGTAAGTACTGACACTGACAAATAACGTGTGTCAGTGCCACAGACTAAAACTAAATGACAAGAAATGCATAATAGTATCCTTTGGGCAGTCATCCACCTCTGGTAATTATCATATTGACAACACACCCCTAAGAGTTGATCCTGTAGTCAGAAACTTAGGGGCATACATAGACTGTAATCTAGATTTTTACCATTACATGTCTATGGTAGTGAGGTAATCATTTTATATTGTACAAATTATAAACAAAGGTATGGCATCTAGGTCCAAGGATTTCATGTTTCACTGTATTCAGCATTCATCAGACCTATCACTGAGTACATTTGCCTCTTTGGTATGTACCTAACCAAGCACATCCAGGAGTGGAAATATCCACAGTGGTTTCTTACTAAATTAATATAGGGCATAAGTAACATGTCCTGTGCAAACTGCCTCAGTGCCATATCCCTATATTCTGTCTCTTACAGTCTTTTGAAGGGAGTTCTATACCTAACATACAAGGCATTATCAGACCCCACCCTAATGGACATCCTGCATATCCACAAAACAAACAGCACCAGAATTACCAGTTCTAAAGACTTAAACCTGGCGTGTGATATAAATCGGACCTACTGGAGAGACAGGTATGTTTCCCAGATACTACCTCTTCTGTGGAACATGATCTCCATCCACGTGTAGTAGAGTTCCTCCCTAACCAAATTAAAGTGCAACTTGGATAATTGGACAAAAACAGAAAATTCATCCATAGTTTGGCACCTATGTCTCTAATAGACATGTGCAGCCTTTCAATGGTTCCTCTCCGAGGCCCTTACTAGCAAATGTTTCATCTCTCAAGCCTCTACTTACTCTATCAAGGATACCAGAACTTCTCAGAGATTTGGGATGCATGACTAGGCTTAAAAGTACCTTTAGCCTAGTACACATCTATGAACATATGAACTCTACCAAGGCCTTGGCTTCATCTACAGCTTTCTGGAAAGGATTGGATTCAAGAAGTGTTCTAGAAGCAGCAACTTGGCCCTCTGTACATATGTTTACAAGGCATTATGAGCTTGATTCCTACTTTACATCGAGATCAGGCTTTGCTAGGACCTTTCCCCTGGGTCCCCTTGACCTGAATCTTTCCACCTCCCAAATGCAATAAACTAGGGTAATCTATCCATATGGATAAGCCTATTGCAGCAGTGATTAATATGATGAACACAGCACAGCTGTGTAAGCAAACTTTCCATAACAGTAGATGTTCATAGGATTACTGCTGCAGTAGCCTGTCTCTCCTTCTATCTGCCTAGTTTTTTGGTGTGTTGTTTATGCCAGTGTGGAAATTTATTTTTTGTTGTTCCTAGCATTGTCCTTTCAGGACTCCTACTCCATCTGTTGGCATGAAAGCTGCAAAGGGCTTGGGGTGCAAACCTGTCTTTTTGTAAGCTCTGCTTGAGCTGACTAAAAGTTTGGGTGCATGGAAGGTGCCTTGAAGATTTGGCTGCTGGCCAGCTGTTATATCCCATACAGGATATAACCCATATAACTAAGGTTATTGCAGCAGTGATTATTTGAACATCATCTGCTATGGTAAGTTTACTTACACAGCTGTACAATCAAGTGCACTCTACAGTCATGCACAAACATTGCAAAGCTCCTAGCACTACCTGTTTTCTGGTGATACTTTCCATCAGGCATCCTTATATCCCAATGCACATCATGTGGTGTCCATAACAACTAGCTGTGCACATGGGGCTGTCATCTCTTTCCTTGTTATGTCCTAATAAGTGAACCTGGTCTCTTCAGGCACTGGATTCAGCAAATGGTGCACCCAGGAGCGGAGCCTAAAATCTTCCTTTATTTGCAGCACAGTGATTATAGAGAGCACCTTCAGAGCCAAAATGATGGCCCATGTACAGTATTGGTGTCTATCACCAGCTAGCTAAAGGGTTGAGTGAAGCTACTAGCATTACTTATTCTAATGAGCAGTTCTAGCATCAGTTTAGTGACTCGTACACGTGTTACTCTGACATTCTTTGTTAGTGAGAGACAGAGGTCAGGGTGAGGGTTTATATATGGGTATTAGTGAATGCACTGAGTGTCTGTAAAGTTGACAGCTGTCTAGCTGACTGCATATGGTCAGCTAGGCAGTTGATTGACAGGTGTAATATCACACAAATCAAGGGGTTGGGAAATTTGCCCTTACCCCATGTTTGTGCAATCTCGGAGTTAGTATATATAATTAGCAGGAGGTGTGGGGGCATAGGTGTGGGGGCATAGCCCCCACATGCAGTGTTGCAAACAGTCTTGCCCCCATGCAGGAAAACAATGTTTTTGTCTGTTTTTTTCAAAGTTCGATTTTGGATTCCTCAAGGCTGTTTCTCAGTATATGCTTAATACTGTGTAAGTTACATTATTTTTTGTGGTCAATATTATCATATGTGGTACATCAATATATATATATGGTCACATCTGAGGTAAGCCAACAGCTAGACTCTTGCACTGGAATCCTCATAGCATCACACTGTGTTGTTCATTGATTTGCAAGGGTGGCTGTCTCCATCAGTCAGGCAAACTGACACAGGGCCTGCCTATGATGTCAGCCATGGAGGTGACTGATACCTGGGTAGGTTACCCTGTAGGTTAATAGTACGGATCCTGCATACCTCTCACCATCTATCATCATAGTATTCCACTTCCCAATGTGCCACTGTTCATTCAGTCTTTCTATCATCATTTGTCCTCCCAGTGTCTTAATGTGTCTCTCCACTGTTGTCCCCTCTTTGTGTCCATTCTTCCTTTGACTGTGTCTATCTGAATTTTATTTTAATTTTTCTGCCCCTTTTCCATTTTCTATTGCCTTATTCCTTTCCACACATATTCCTTGTTGCTACCCATTCTGTCCCTCTTTTAAAAAATGGAAAATGAGCACTTCTCTTCTTCTAGCTTCTTCTTCTTCAGATTATCCTTGTGTATGGTCTTTTTCTTTCTTTTACCCATTTTTACTTGTCTGTCTTGGTTCTTCATTCCCATTGATATGATATCATTTTCACACTGAGCTTATCGAAGGAAGGACACTGAGGAAACTCGGAGCTATAATATATAACATTAAGTATCCTGTTTTTTGACTATTTTGTTCTTTATTGCTTTGTTATTTACAGCACTTTGTGTACCGTGTATTTTTCTAGCTAGTTTCACTGTGTGTGAGGTATTAACTGGAAATTGATCACTTTTATTAAGCATCTGTTGGGTTGTTTGTTTCTGATAACTTGTTGCAGTTAAACTCTTTTTTCTAGAGGCTCCTTTAGCTGTTTAAAACTTTTATTTAAAGGCTCACTGCTGCTTTTCAGCTGTGAGAAACATTTCTGCAGTTTGTTCTAAGTAGTGGGGATATTTGTAGCATTTTCATATTCAGGCTTGTATTTGGGCCTAGTGTTTGTGGAGGCTGTGTGTCTGAACACATATTCAGGGACATCTTGGTTTAGCCAAAGCCATCAGGCATTTCAGTGAGAGAGAATTGTTTGAGGTCATTGGCTGACTGAGGTCACCTGGACTACAGCTTAGACTAAGCACCTCATTGGTTCTTTTGAGATTTCTTTCTTAAAAGCTGTCTCAGGTTTCAACTTTCTGTTACCTAAGAAGTTCAGTCGTGAGTGTTCTGCCATTTCACACTGAGCTTATCGAAGGAAGGACACTGAGGAAACTCGGAGCTATAATATATAACATTAAGAATCCTGTTTTTTGTCTATTTTGTTATTTATTTCTTTGTTATTTATAGCACTTTGTGTGCTGTGTATTTTTCTAGCTAGTTTCACTGTGTGTGAGGTATTAACTGGAAATTGTCCACTTTTATTAAGAATCTGTTGGGTTGTTTGTTTCTGATAACTTGTTGCAGTTAAACTCTTTCTTTTAGAGGCTCCTTTAGCTGTTTAAAATTTTCATTTAAAGGCTCACTGCTGCTTTTCAGCTGTGAGAAACATTTCTGCAGTTTTGGTATAGTGTTTTTATAGTTGGTGGCTTTGCAGTTGCCCACCCCTAGTGTAAATTTGATCTGGGACCCTCCTCCCAGTCTAGTGTCATTACCTCATTCTACCCAGTACATGGAGAACATTTGAGAAGGCCAATCAGCTTAGTTTCTGCTACTCCTTTCTCTCTTTCCTTTCTCTCTTTCCACTTAAAAAAAAAAATTATCTGCTTTTACTGTATTTGTGTTTCTTCCTACTTTATTTTGCTTTTGCGTCATCTTAAAAGTACTCAATTGTATTTATTACTGCTTGGTGTAACTAATTCTAAGCCTTTTAGTTTAAGCACTTGGGCTTCAGACCAGTTGTTTTACATTAAGAAGGTGTGTGGTCTGCACTGTAGTGGCAGAACAGGTAGCTTACATCCTTCTAAGTTGGGAACTGCTGATTGAGGGCTCAGTGTCTGTTATTCTAAAAGTGTATTAATTCTGGTTTAAGCACTTGGGCTTCAGGCCAGTTATTTTACATTAAGAGGGTTCATGGTCTACACTCTTGTGGGAGGAGAGGCTGGACTCTGCCCTTCTGAGCTGGGAATTCCTGGTTAAAGGCTTATAGTGCCTGTATATTTGAACTGCTTCTTACTGAAATTGGTACACCTTGTTTGCTGTAGCATAGACTAGATCCAGGCCTGCTAAATCTAGCTTTGTTTGTATAACTTGAGCACTAATCCAGGCATTCTTTAAAGTATTCAATTGTATTTATTACTGCTTGGTAGTAACTTGATTAAAGTGTAGCTATCATTCTAAGTCTTTTGGATTAAGCACTTGGGCTTCAGACCAGTTGTTTTACATTAGGAAGGTTTGTGGCCTGCACTGTGGTGGCAGGACAGGTAGCTTACATCCTTCTAAGTTGGGAACTGCTGATTGAGGGCTCAGTGTCTGTTATTCTAAAAGTGTATTATTTCTGGTTTAAGCACTTGGGCTTCAGGCCAGTTATTTTACATTAAGAAGGTTCGTGGTCTGCACTCTTGTGGGAGGAGAGGCTGGACTCTGCCCTTCTGAGCTGGGAATTTCTGGTTAGAGGCTTATAGTGCTTGCATATTTGAACTGTTTCTTACTGAAATTGGTACATCTTGTTTGCTGTAGCATAGACTAGATCCAGGCCTGCTGAATCTAGCTTTATTTTTATGCTTGTTGTTTGTTTGCTTGTTATTTCCCTGAAATGCTAATTCCACCTAAAACGCGGCTTTTCAGCACTTCTGTGGATCCCTAGTGATATCTACATTGCTTACTGTACTTATTTCCTTGTTTCAATTGAAAGAAAGTTACTGTTTGTCGTTTTTTGCATTTCAGTTACCTGTAACACATTGCATTTAAGTTACCTGGCACTTGCTCACTAAGTCAGCACTAAAAAATTAAAAGTACTACACCCTCACAAACTCCCCTTGAGTACCTTGTTCCCCATTGGCCCTTTTTTTCAATTATAAAGGAATTCCAAATACTATTCTAGCATGTCCAAAGGTCAGTTGTAAATCTCCTCTCCGGTCCAGCTGGTGAATCTGGGAATCTTGAGGCAATGTTACAACTGCCTCATGTACACAGACAACCCTCTCCTCCTCCCAACAAATTCCAACACTTGTGAGAGATGCAACCATATAGCCAAACTGGAGGCTAAGCTCTCTCAACTCAGTACTGGCATAACCAGTCAGGAGGAGAAAGAAACCACACTCACTACAATTCCAGTCTCACATAGACCTACCACGACAGCAAACCAAACACATAAACACACAAAAACATACTCGGAGGCTCTAAATAAAAATCTGCCTAAGCAGCAGAGACCTCCAAAGCTGACACCCAAGAAACCGCTACCCCAAAACAAAACACGTGCAACACATAGCTCACAAAGCCAGTGTGCCGAACAGTCACAGCCCTTAAGGCTAAACAACACACCTGATACACTTGTAATAGGTGACTCTATCATCAGGCACACTGATGTCTCGCTCAACAGGCTGAACAAGGAGAAGGTCACGGTGAGCTGCCTGTCGGGCACTAGGATCCGCCACATAACACGCACTCAGGTCACTCCAAGGCAAGTACAAATATGACTCAGTCATTGTCCATGCTGGTGTGAATGACCTGATACGTACCTCCCTGGACTACATGAAAAGAGACATAGAGGAGCTCTCTGAGCATGTAGCCCAGGCCAGTATGACCATGACCTTGAGTAGCATCTTACCCTCACCAAGAATGATGCCACAATATGAAGACAAGATGATCAATTTCAACAATTGGCTTAAGTATTGGTGTCATTTAAAGGGGATCCAATGCCTGTCAGCCTGGGATGACATGCTCGACAAGCCACAATGCTTCGCTAGGGACGGCTTGCACCTGTCACCCTTGGGCTTTCGGATATTGGCAAAGGCTCTTGCTACTTTTTTAGGCAAGGCTCAAAAGACAAACCCACCTCTATAAGTATCACAAGGGATAAGAAACTAAGAGTAATGCTACTCAACGCCAGAAGTCTAAACCTCAAGATGCACGCACTTAAAACTCTCCTTAGCATGGAGAACATCGATATCTGTGCAGTAACAGAAACCTGGTTCAAGGCTTGCGAGAGCACCCCTGCACTACCAGGTTATACCTCATACCATGCTTTTCGGCCCCAAAACTTGGACCGAACCACAAAAGGAGGGGGAGTATCAATATTCATCAAAGATACCCACACCTTCAGGTTGGTGGCACAGCACAAAGCATCAGAGACTATCCGTGGGCAACTAACAGTGGGTAAAACTGCCTTCCAGTTTATAGCCTGCTACAGACCACCCTCCCAAACCCAGGAACCCCACTCAGCCTTCCTGAGAACACTGGAAAATATGAATGTCTCTCCAAACACCATTATATTGGGCGACTTCAACTACCCAAACATAGACTGGGAGCATTACTCTAGCTCCAACACCCTAGCCCAAAGGTTCCTAAAATTTATAAACTCAAAAGCTATGGAACAACTTGTTACCACTCCCACAAAAGGGGAAAACATACTGGACCTGATCATCACAACATGGGGACTCTATGCTCCAGACCAGAAGTGTATGCCTCACTGGTAAGATCAGACCATAAACTAATCTCACTGGATATTCACATACCAATCACACCCCATGCCCAGAAAACCACAGTGAAAAACTTCTCTAAAGCAAATTTCACACTCCTCAAAACTGAGGTGGAATCCTTCAAAGCCCCCGGGCCTGTGGAAAATACGGCCCAGACCACAGAATCCTTTATAAACACATTCTATGAACACCTTCAGGAATGCATAGATCATGCAATCTCAAATAAAACCAAGACCCAATCCTCCAAAGGCAGACGTCCTGTCTGGTGGACCCCAGCCATAAACAAACTATACAATAGAAGGAGGAAGCTACTACATGATAGAACAAAATCCCAAAAAGGGAAGGCATCTCTGATCAGTATTAGCAAAAAACTATGGGCACTCATAAAATCGTCTAAGGCCAGCATCGAGAGAACAATTGCACAGGACACTAAGGATAATCACAAGGCTTTCTTTAGTTCTCAGAATTAGTCCAAAATGACAAAAAATACACCGAACCCACAGACATTGCCAACATCCTAGCTGACAAGTTCAGCGCAAACTTCTCCCCCCCCCCAACAAAAGGGCGAATATCTATCCCAGCAGAGTGCTGCCCCCCTGACATCTCAGATGCTCAGGTAAGAGCCGCCCTCTCCAAAGCAAAAACACAGCATCAATGGGACCAGACGGTGTCCCGGGCTGTATCCTACATGAACTCCAAGAAGAGCTAAACCCAAACATAAAACTACTGTTCAATCTCAGCCTTAATACAGGATATGTACCCAAAGAGTGGCGTACAGCAACAGTGGTCCCTCTCCACAAAGGTGGTGCCTCAACGGATCCTGGAAACTATCGCCCCATAAGCCTGACTAGCTTGGTCTGCAAAGCTATGGAAAGGATCATCATGGACCTCATAAATAAAGATATTGAGGACCTACAGACACTGGATCCAACCCAGTTCAGCTTTGTTAAGGGCAGATCCTGCATCTTAAACCTGGTTGATTTATTTGAAAGCGTCACCAAGGCCATTGACGAGGGGAAGGTGGTCCACACAGCCTACCTGGACCTCACAAATCCTTCGATACAATAACCCACTCGGGCATTATAGATAAGCTCACCAGCTTAAATATAAACCCCTATGTCACTAGATGGGCTGCAAACTGGCTCAAGGACAGAACCCACATGGTTAGAATTGCTGGAGCTATGTCAGACACCGAACCAGTTACAAGTGGCATCCCACAATGCTCAGTCCTGGGACCTCTCTTGTTCGGTATATATTTCTCGGAGGTACAGGCAAACACGGAAGGACTGTGGCTGACCAAGTTCTCAGATGACTGCAAACTGGGTGACATAATCGACTCTCCAGCCGACACAAGCATCCTCCAAAAGGGCCTCATAGAAACAGACAACTGGTGCCAGAGCCATTGCCTCAAGCTAAACGCCAAAAAGTGTATAGTCATCCCCTCTGGCAAAAACAAAGTGCCCACAAATTACCACATAGGTGGTAATCCATTAAGTACAGAAGAAGTAATTAGGGACCTGGGGACCCAAGTTGATAGCAATCTCTCATTTGACAACCACGTGGCCAAAGTGGTTAGGATAAACATTTTATATAGCCCACCTAATCATGAAGAGATTCACATCTAGATCAGGGGAGGTCATCATGCCTCTTTACTCATCCCTCATCAGGCCAATAATTGAGTATAATGCCCCTTTTGGGATGTACCTTACCAGACACCTGCAGCAACTGGAAAGACCCCAAAAGTACCTCACCAAGAGGATCAAAGGGCTCAAACAGATGCCATATGCTGCCCGGTTAAAGAAACTCCAGCTCTACTTAGTGGCATACCGCCTGCTCAGAGGTGATCTGTGCCTGACATATAAAGCCATGTCCAACCTGGAATTAATGGACATGCTGCACCTCAGAAAATCCAAATCCCATCGAGCTACGCGCTCGAGAGACTTGAACCTCAGCACTGAAATAAATAGGACATGCTGGAGGGACAGATTCATAACCCAGAGGCTCCCTTCACTCTGGAATAAAATGGTTAGGCAGAGTCCCTCACTGACTCTCTTCAAGAGGAATCTTGATGAGTGGATGGGAGATCGTAGGTTTACCCCTGGTATCACTTCTGTGTCACTGTTAGACAGAGGCACAGTATACTAACCTCGAAAAAGGGCATAGCAAAATTAATTTAAAATGGGTGGCGAAAGCCAAACACACTCTGGCTAGGCTTATAAATGCCCTAGGGCAGATAGCCTAGTATGAACCTATGAACCTATGAACCTATAACTTCAGTTTGCACTTTGCTGTGTTGATTCTCCAGTAATTGCTGACAGTACTTGCAGTGCAACCCTAAGTGCTTTGCTACATGTGTGACCATGCATAACATAACCTTACTGTGCCTCTTACATTGGTCACATGACTGCTCATAATACATCCACTTCAGTAGAGCCATTGCTACCTTTAATAATATTGAATATGCAGCCCTTTTCCAGGCATGCTGGTGCTATGCTGGGCCTAATCACTACTGGACCATGTTGCAGTAGAATATCTATGCTATTTATCACAGTGCTGTATAATATTATGGATATTTCTGAATACACTCAAAATGTCTCAAAAGAGCTATTGCTTAGCAACTAAGTAGTAAACTATGTAATGAAGAGATGCCATGAAAAAAAGTTTTATTTTTCATTAAAATTAAGTAACCAGTTGGCTTTGATTGCAACAAGGTATAAACAATAAAATATACAGCTTAAATGGATAACATGCAAAAATACTTTAAAATATTTGTTATTGTTTACATTTAAAAATGTTAGTTGAGCCAACATGAGCTCACACTGCAACAAATAAAAAGAGATTTGACAATATGTAAGAACACCAGAAATAACTTAGAATACATAATGAATAATGTGGAAACCAGGTTACAGCTGCAAAGGGCCAGTGAGCACCAAAGACATGTATATCTCATTACTAGACCATGAAAACCATATCATATCGATACGAAAGATCATTTCAAGCAGAGTACTATTTTTTTTTTTATTTTTAATAGACCATTTGTTTTACAATCACTAAAAATAGTTATTTAGATCCTTCACTGTTAACAAAAGTTCTGAGGCTAACAAATATGAGAAACATGCAGTTCCTGATATATACAAAATAATGACTATGTTACTAATAGCCTTGCTGCTAATTAGGCTGGTCATCATTAACTGAACAAAAATGTTGACAAACCTGAAACCTAATGATGCAGATCGGATAATAGTCATTAAGAAAAAGGAATGCTGCAGTGAAAATCACATACCGCATGCATTGTTGCTAAGCGATGCAAGGAAAGCACACACTGCATTAGTAGTGCAGAAGTCAAAAGCTTCTAGATCTATGAGTTTATAAAAAGTATTTAAAGAAACTATGTCCAGAACGACATATGTAGAAAAAAGCACATTGTAATATACCATATTATGATTTGATTATTAAATTTTCATTATTACTAGATCTACTACAGTGACATTTAAATGTTTTATAGCAAAAGCAGTCCATCAAGGAATAGACTCATTCAAGTATTAATCATTCAGAAATAAAAATTCATTGAAGTGATAAAAAAATGGCTGTGAGTTGGCTGCAAATGGTCATATCAAGAACAGTTTAAGACTGCTGTATGTAATAATTACGTTTAAGCAACCTGACTGTATGGCAAAAGCAGCCTATCAGCACTGAGAATGAAGGTTATGAACTGTTAATGAGCTGTATGTGTTGTCCGGCTGTTGGTTTCCTCGGCCTCAGTTTGCTTACAGTGTGACTTGACACGTCACAGCCAGATAGTGCTCCCAGGTCGTGACTGACAAATGTCCATGTGGACCAGTGCTCCACCTTGGTTAACAAATGTTAAGAAATGCAAATTAATAAAACAAGTATTACATAGGAGCTGATAAGAAATTGTACACGATGAATCACGAACCATTAAAAATTCCAGTGCTATGCAGCAATGTGACTGGAACAAGTGGTTTCAGAATTAATTAGATACAAGGAAAATTAAATCATTATTTATGTTTTAGTGTGTTTTCTCAGTATCTTATTGTGAAACAATTTACTATATAGTTGCTTAGTTATGAGTAGTATATGATTTCTCTTTGATAATTGATTTAGTTTTACTGTAATTTGAATAGCCAATATACTTTAATGGTTGAACCATGTTTCTCCACCTTCAGGCATTACAAATCATAGCACTGGTCTTTAAAAATCATACCAGTGGTCTTTAAAAATCATAGCAGAGGATTAGAAAGAGGACCATTTTTTTTTACAATAGATCTTTATATAGTAGACCTAAAATAGTAAATTGTAGTGAATTTTTGTATAAGATTAGTTTATGAATTTAAATAAGTATGTACCCAGAAAAAGGTATGACATTATGAAGATATCAGGTCTAGGTGAAACAAGGCTAAATGTAAGGGACAAAATCATAGTGCTGTGCATAAATCATAACAGCTGAGAGGTATGCCTTGAACACCATTATATTAAGAGTGCATCACTGAAGTACTAAAGCTACTAGCTGAGATTTTAGCTGCATTTTTTTTAACTAGTGAACCATGTGAAAATAAAATTATCTTGCACCGTTCCATATGACTAGTCCCCAAGTCTAGCTTTCTATTAAACAAGCTACTGTGCAATATTAAAGGACACAGAAATATACAATGCAGCTGGTTCCAGGATATATTAAAAATAGAAAGATGGCTCCTGAAGTTAAGTATAAACAGATATGAAGAAATACACTTAGATCACAATCACTTCTGGTGTTTCATACCAGGTGGGGTGAATGGAACGCATGGCAAGATAACAGAAAAAGATCGTAGGTGTTGACAGCATCTAGAGTGGACAATAAGAAACAGACTGAGAAGGCCAAGGCAGTAACAAGCAGAAGTCTGGGTTGTATTCTTGGAAGGATAAACATCCGATGCAAATACAGTATTGTGGGATGTCTGAGAATCATACCAGGGGAAAGAGTCTAAAAAAAGCCTACTATTAAAGTGCGTGGTATGGAACTGAAAAGGTAGGACCACAAACAACAGGATCTGAAACATGTCCGAATAGACACCAGAGAAGGTAGGGAACATGAATTTGGTATGTATGATCATGCTGTGAAGATGAAGGGGTTTCCATGATTATGAATGATAGGAAACAGGGGCAGCAGACAGTAGGGATGGCTACTCCCTTGGCTTGTGTAAAAATTCTTCTTCAGAGGGAGGGTTGTGGACACATGGGATGGACTATCAGAATGAGTGGTAGAGAGAGAAGAAGAGATAGAATCCACAGAATTATTCTAAGGGCACAGGACAAGTAGAGAATGGGTGAGGAAGAACAGAGAGATGGAAGAGAAGTAGCATGTTAAATACACTAAAAGAGCAGACTACACAGATTGATCAAGCAAATGCAATGTAATCTTGTTAACATTAATCTCTAACAGCTGCTCACTGATGGAAAGAGGGGACACCACTATAAAACTAGCGATATGGAGGTCTTCCCAGCAGGTTATTCTGTCTATTTGTAGTGATAAATAGTTCAATGGTGCAATGAGATTCACCAGTATTAAGGTAGCTTGTACAGCTCATATTGTACAGATGTCATTTATATGGCTTTAAAATACTGGTAGTTACTTACCAACTATTTAGCATCTCACAAGTATATGAACCAAGAAGAAGGATGATGACTTGGGACAAAAATGTTTTTTAGACTGGTTGCTATTGGAAAAAAACAAAGAAAAAGAAAGAAAAGCAAGGTAAATGTAGTATACACATCACAATAGCAAGGTTTAGCCAAGTCCCCATGACATCGGACACACAACTAAATGGTGGTTATTCACTATAAAGTGGTCATGTCTTCAGATCGTGCTGTGAATTTGGACTCCCAGTTTAGCTTCACAAAAGATACTGGCGGCCTCATCAGTAACAATGTATCAAGTTAGTTCCATGTTAATAGTATGAACTCACTGACTGTGAAGTGTGGGCGACCGCTAGCTCAGATGGCCTGTTGTATGACCCTATTTTAGCTGTGTGGAATTAGGTCATATAAAACAGCAGGTTTATATGAACGGATGACTTGAAAGACTGCAAGGAACCACCACGAAGTAGATCAAAGAATTTATTAAAAAGAACAAGCGCTTTCACGCACCATCCCGGTGCGCTTCATCAGGTTAATTTCTGTAGCACAATATCCATCCTTAAATACAAAACCCCTCATCCAATTATACAATTAATTCAATCAATTAAATCAAACAATCAGCATTTCAAGGAGTAATACATCCTAATACCTACTCAATTTAAAAATACAAGCACTACAATAGAATATTCCTTCTAAAAACAACATTCAAAATATATCACAGTTAAATTGCATATAAAGAAAATATATATAAAAATCAATTCAAACTTTAAGCATAAATAAAATTATTTAAAACTGCTTAATTAATTATAATATGCAGTATACTAAAATCAAAATCCATTTGAACCAGACTTACAACATATAGTTACAACCTAAAAATGCATCAACTATTAAATTAGTTCATACAAACTAAATTCTAGTCATATTTACAGTCCACATGCTGAAAAATAGAGGAAGAGCATTAAAGCCTAAGATATGTTTGAGGTTAATCAGAATACTAATGCCTAGTGTATTCCTCAGTTGAACACTAAGAACCAAGTAAAGCCCTAAGGGCTCTGTCTATATAAATTCATAAACCTGTACTGAGCTGAGCCAAGATGTAGAGACAGAGTCACATACTACCCAATAGAGCCGGTCTGATACTTAAAGCTAAATTCAGACCCGGCTCTACATGAACGGATGACTTGAAATGTGTGTCCCAGTCTAATAACTAATGCCAAGAAAAGACTGATTACAGAAGGGTATCTGAAATGGCTATGCCTTGGTATATGTTCTGAAAAAAAAAAACTCAAAGAGTTTCTCTGAAAACAGGAGGTGACAGCCATAAAGTTATTTACGTAGCACTCGAAGTTCTGACACTGTATTCACCTGTGAATGACATGGGAAAAATGCTCACCTACCCATTATGTAGACTCTTCTTCCCATTCTAAAGACTGTCAAAACTAGACCCCATCTTCTTACCCAAGCTAACGGTCAGCTTGCTGAAAGAATCCTTACCGAAGGGGAAAAATGCATTTAGTCACCCTTAGAACTGCTGTGGCACCATCAGTCCACCAGTGAGAAGTACCATTGAGGATTTGATGCTCATGGTGAGGATGACGTTGTGGAAGCTGTTACAGCTGAGCCTGTTAATTGAAGAACATCATCAGTATTCATTATGTAAGGAGCTAGAGATTCAACCTGTGCTGTCATCATGTTGTCCAGAAAAGTTGAAATGTGGGATACGGGGTATGAGCAGGCAAGCAAAGTGGGCTGACTGTATTTACCTGCTTTATGCATTTTGAGAAGCAGGTAAAACATAGAAGCCTGTGGATGCTGGTCAATCAGACTTTTGTTAGATCCAAGAAGTGCATAATTTATAGTGTCAAAGATGATTGTGCTCTTAGCCTTATTTTAACAGAAGCCTACCTAGGGCAGGGTAAAGGTGTGCCCCCCCCCCCCCGAGTGCAAGGTGTCAGGGTTACAATCAACAGGTGTTGGTGCTGTGAGAGTGCAGTATCAGCATTCAGAAATTAATATCAATACCACAGTTGCAGTCATGACTGAAGTGCTGATGCATTCAGTGGGTGGTAATTTCACTATAGCAAGCAGTTCATTATATTTGTAGCAAGTGGTCTGTTACAGTTTTAGATATTTTTTTGTTGCTCAACTTTGTGTTTTGGAAGGTCCACCAGTGAGGAGAACAGAACAGGTCACCATTTAACCTAGCTGCAGTTCTGCATTCTGAACATAGGCAGCAGTATATTTTAGGAAGAGAGTATAAGCTTTGACAATGGGTATTTGCTTATGACCACAGTGGTATGTTGACCAACTGATCTGTCAAACCATGTCATCTCTATTCTTGTTAGCTAGTACAATTGCAGCGCTATTCCTGTTTTGCAGTGCTCTAAGGAACACAAGCTCTCAAGCTATGAGGTTAGAGTAATAAAATAAATTGATGTTGGCAGGGACTTTGAAACACTGGCTATCAACGTTTCATTGGGAAACTGTTCTATAGGTAGATTCAATACTCTTTTTTGTGAGTTGATGCAGTACATTATTTTACTAATACTGTCTTCAACTTTATTCACAGGTAAGAAATTTCATTGGAAAACATTGCTGTTATGTACTTGTCAGAAATTCGAGATGCATGGCTAGGCTTAAAAAGTCCCTTGGGATCATTAGCCTAGTAAACACCTATGAACCTATGTGACTTGTCCAACAGAAACACTACAGATGAAGTTGAGTTTCGGGTATGTCTATATGACTGTGGTAACCATAACTAGGTCATCTCTCTTATGTTGAAGAGAAAAAAAAAAGTCTTTTCAAACCTGTAGATCAAACAAGAAGTATTTCAGCAGTGGAGCACTAGCAATTCAGCCATCACTGCACTACAACACAAATGGCATCTGTCAGTCATACCCTTTAACACCTTGTGCCCAGGGCTGCCACCAGTTATTCCTCACCCTAGCTATACCTCTATTCAACTCAAGGACACAATGAAGCCGATCAACAGGGTTGCTAGCAGTTCACGCTAATTGTGGTTAAATGACATGGTAATGATAAACATTATTAAAATGAGGGGTAACTTGTATGCAAATGATGGAAAATAATACAGTGAAATGATTTGTAAGTATATGACATTTGCAATGTGAAGCCCCACCACCTATGAGTCTGACTGTCATAAAATCTTGACTTTACAACAGGGGAGTAGCAGAACTGTTTAAGGAGTAGTCACAGCTTTAGCAAACTTATATATGCAACAAGCTGTAATTGCTTCTAATAGTCATGGTGTTCTGTGTTGTCACCCTTGGAGGTAGAATGTCATCCAAGCATGCTTAACATGTCATAGTCTTTATGAAACCAACATTATAAACCAGTACCATGTAGAAACAGTCAACATACAGTAGCGGGAATATGTGTCTTGATCTCATCCTCAGGCCCATGGGAGTCATGGACAATCTTTCCCTATGGATACTAAAATATATGTGGCTTTAAGATCACTAGCTACAGGACCTTTCAGCAGCCAGCAAAGGACACAGTGGAGGTATCCTAGGCATTTGCCCCATATATACTCCACCAATTCCTCAATGCCATGCTACAACATGTGGGTGAGCATATGTTTTTCTTCATACCACAGAGCAGAGAGGCAACACTATAAAGGACTTTTATGATATAGCTTATTTCCCTGAGATACTTGGGACCACAGACTATATCCATATTTAAATAAACGCCCTATTTGGTGAACTGGGAAGAAGGTATGGTATGTAAACCATAAAGGTTGCCATTCCATTAACTGCTAGGTGGTATGTAATGCACAAGGTATTATCTAAATTGTGTCTGAAGGCCATCAAAGCACCACCATGACTCCCAGATATGGTCCACGTGTGATTTTACTTCATGAACATTGTATTAGCAATGCCAGATATGCCTAAAAGCATTGGTCAATGACACCTATCAGAAATCCATATTCCATGGTAGACAGTGGATACAAACATTCACTCTCACAAGCCCAGTGGATACAAACATTCACTCTCACAAGCCTAGGACATTGCTGAATATGTGTCTGGGCTGCTAAAATCATGTTTCTGTTTTCTGTTATATGAAATGTCACAGATATAAGACATGCACTCCTATAGGTCCTTATGCATATTCTGCAGTACATGTAATGTCTCTGCCCAGACCATGCTTTTGCTAGCCTAAGCTTCTATGATAGTTTTGTACATTTGCTGGGTTGTAGACATTGAGTCAACTACTTCTGGAGTGAGTGCATGGAATCTACTACCACCAGTATACCAACCCACAAAAATGATCCCATACCCTGTGGAGCTTGTGGCAGCAATCAGGGTTATGCCATTGGGGGAGACACACTTTCCTAACTACATCTGTTGCCAAATATCTGCCCATTATTGAGTGTCCATGTATCTTCTGTGGTTTCCACTGTCACAGATGCCATGTCCACTGTCTAGCTACGGGATGCAGATTGCACAGTCCACTGACTTTGTGCTCCACCTCTGCAGCATTACCATCACTGTCAGAGTCAGACTCATCTTTAGCATTACCCTGTGGGATATTCATGGTACTGGAGCCACATCATCAAGACATCAAAGCACAATACCCAGTATACATGCTACCTATCACCTCTACTTTCTTAAAAGTGCATAGGCTCAGTCTTGGCTACTGACAGGATTAATATCTACAACAGCATTCTTCCGCTCAGTGTCATGGTATGGCTGGTCAGCATTCTCCTGGCTGAATATCCACTGGCCATGAAGACAGAAGGCTTCCAGCAGGATCTTATTCTCCACATGGAGAGAATTTGCATTTTTTTGCCTTTACTTTGCTAGGAATGAGGCTGTGTGGAAACCAAATACACTGTCAGTATACCAGTAAACACTGCCTATCATTTGGCACCATGTGTGGTATATTACCCAGAATATGGCACTGCCATGCCAATATCTAAACATAATAGGGTGATATACTGCTATACATGATGGGGAAAAAACTTGTCCCATCAAGCAAATGTTGTTTGAACTGTGGGACTTCATTCTAAATATACCAGTGTATTCTCATAATTTCCATAACTTTACTAGCATTGTCTTGATTCTGTATGTTGTACCTCTATTTTGTGGTTTCGGAAATGCTGGACTTACTTGTATATGCATTTCATTCTTAACAGGATCTTGCTTCTGAACTAAATTTGTCTTGTTGCATCCTACACACAACAACATTTCTCATATATCATCCAAGTATTTATCTAAATCTTTATTCTCTTTATTCAGTCTTGCTTCTGTCAGCATTTGCTCTTTTGGTATGCTATTAAAAATAAATGGGGGGCATGCTAGTTTGATGTAAATAAGTATTTTGCTTTATTTATTTATTTTTCTTATAAGCCCTAGTATGTATTATACCTTTATTTGTCCTACTTAAAGCAATGTATGCCTGACGGACCAGGTTTTTGTTTAAAGAAGTCTCAAATGTTAAAACAAAAATTATGTTACAGACAACAGGTTAAGTACATACAAGAGGGGAAAGGTCAGAGAAAGGAAACATTCCTTGCACTAAATAAACATTTTATAAGCATACTAATAAAGAAAGAAAATACTCAAAATTTTATAATGAGAAAAGATTTTATTTTAAACACTTATGCAGACTGTGATAGTAAATTGTAAATTGTTGGTCGACATAGCAACATGTAGTCAATGTCCTGCATATTATATGGGGAAAAAAACAATATATAGTTAAAGGAGGACAGCATAATTGTCTGATATTAGGAGACATAGGAGATGAATACACTATATAAATATATTAAGGAGAATGATGAAGGCATAGATTTAATGTTGCTGTGTTACAAATAATTATTTAAAATATTAGGCGAGATGATATATGAACTGAGACAGAAAAACAGGAATTTAAGGGGTAAATAGGTTTAGAGCATATTGCCATCCTAGCCTGAATGGTTGAATAAGTATAAAACCAATTTTAAAGGAGAGACATAACAGTATAAAGCATTAGTAATATCAGCATAGGTTAGGTAGGAAATTATGCCAATCAATAAAAGTCAAGTGAGTATGGTATATTCTGAGCTTTACCTGATAAAGCATTAATTTGTGAATGCTTGTTTTTGACATTGTGTCTTTGATTTTGTGTGGATATAGTATGCATCAATGACTCCATGGTTCCAGTGCCATTTTGTTTTATCTGAATGCTTGTTTTTTGGTGGATTGGATTTATCTGTGGTGATATATATATTTTTTTTGAAACTGTGATGTTTTCATCTCAGTTTATGCCTTTGAACATATGCTAGGGATACATTAGATGCTGCACACTAAAATCCAGTGGAACATTTATTGACTTACTGATATGTTATAGAACTTTGTAGGTACATTAGCTGAAATACACCTGATAGTAAAGAACAGTATAGCAAATCCTTTCATATTTCAGCCGTTCACTGTATTTAGATAACACATAGCAGCACATAATGTAGCACGTGTTAGCCAGCTGTGCTTCTCACCTAGGTTTTGAATATTGATTGATGTTCCAGTTGTATCATTGTGAATTATATATTCAATCTATACTGCATTTCATGAGATGTCTTCCTGTTTCTCTTCTCCCTCCTTGTCACTGTCCTTTGTTTTCAAATTATTTTGCTATGTCTTTTATTTTATTTCTTTCCTTTTATTTTACATTTCTCTACAGCTGCTACCACAGCAGAGCCAGTTGGGGCCACCTCCATGGGGTCTTCCCAGGGGGAGAAGATATATCATCTCTCCTGCCCCTATTTGGGCTTTACCATCACTGTATGGGATCACCATTGACTGTGCCAGTGTCTCAGCCAGGAATGACGTATCACACTTAGGCAGCTGGCAGACATAGTAGAGCTGTTGGGCTAACATGTGGAAACTCACAACAGTCACTTGGAAAGACTCCTCTTGAGGACTGGAATGACACATCCATATTCAGCTCTGCTAACACATCACCAGCCAGTCCTCTGCACAAGGTGATGTCAGACCTCCCAGTGGCGATGGTATGTGCAGGGTAGTTTGGGAGGCATAGCTACTGTATATCCCATCTGGGTTTTCACCTCCATTTTCTGTCATTGCTCTCCCCTAACTGTTGCCCAATACTCCCCAGCACCATTGTGTTCTCTTTGTTTATCTGATGTCTGTAATTTCACTACCATCCTCCTCTCTCAACATGTCAGCACCTCCATTGTCAGTCTGGTCTGTGCTATGTGTTTTTGGGTTTGCGCCTCTTACCTACCTTCATCCTCTTACTTACTACCTTCACCTTCCCTTTCATCCTTCCCACCTTTCCTTCCTTGAAACATGGAAAAGTTTCTGTCCCACAAAAACAAAATGACCCTTCTTTTCAGTCTCATATCATACCTATTTCTTACCTGTTTCTCCTGCGTATGTCCCTATGCTTACTCTTCTCTTATTCATACTGATCTGTGTTCCCATTTGTACCCCTTCATCTGATCAAAAATAGATTTCAAATGTGCAGTGGATTCTTTAAGGCTGATAGCAGCTTTTTGCCTGTTGTTGATTTTGTGAACATATGAACACACTGAGGCATGCCATTGCTTTACGTTCAATACTTGTGCTTGTCATAGTACACAGCTGCTGCTGTGGCCATCTCTCTTTCTCCACAAGTCTTGATCTGACCCCAGGTGAGATTGCTAGTTATCGTCTATTTGAGTTCTGAGTTTTCACATTGCTGCTTGATAATGAGCTCATAGCTGCATTGCTCACAGATGATAAACAGTGGGAGCCCCACTAACATCATAGTGAGCATGTTTCTGAATCCCAGGGAAAGTTGATGCTAGCAACATACTAAGGGAACAACAAATGTCAAGCGCTATGCAGCGTGTGCTTTAGAAAGAAAACAAAAAATAGATTATAAAGCCATTCAGAAAATGGAAATTAGAGGTTAGCATAGATATTTTATTAGAAGTCTTATTCAGAAGGAAGCAAAAAGATAAAAAAAAGCATCTTAATCTGAAAGCAAACTAAAATATGAGTTGTGTATGTAGCAGGAATTTTGTGTGTGTGTGTGTGTGTGTGTGTGTGTGTGTGTGTGTGTGTGTGTGTGTGTGTGTGTGCATGGATGTATGTGTATGTGTGTGTGTGTGTGTGTGTGTGCATGGATGTATGTGTGTGTGTGTGTGTGTGTGTGTGTGTGTGTGTGTGTGTGTGTGCGTGTGTGTGCGTGTGTGTGAGTGTGTGTGTGTGTGTGTGTGAGGAGAGCTGCTACAACAGTAAATGGTGGTCAGAAAACGAAAAGGGAATTAGGGGAAACTAACGAATGATATTAAGAAGGAGAGAATGCAGCTTAAATTCCCGTACAGAGAAGTGATCAACACAACGAGGTAGTAATCCGACAGATGAGAATTGGTAATTACTGTGGAAAAAACATTTAAAGTAAAAAAAGAAAAAGAAGGGAAATGCAGGGAAGACAGGCGATAAATATAGCTTCAGTGTTTCTTTGTAGTCAGTAACTCGGAATTTCTGCTGAAAAACATAGGTAGACAAATTATTGTTGTAGTGATCATTGTTAAAATGGAGTGTATGATTGATAGCATTTCTGACTTTTGTAGTTGGATAGTAGGCACTTCCCTGTATAAAGATAGTTGATGTGTCTAGAAGAATAAAACTGGAAACTCATTTAGCTGAGCTATAGTTAGTAATATGTTAACAAAAAAGAAAGTGAGAGGAAGCAAATCATGATGTTGCAGAATGTTTAGAGATATTAGACAATTTAGTGAATGAAAATGATTTAAAGAGGATTGTAAGACTGAGTTTATAGTCACTTTATTTAATCACATTATCATCAGTTCCTCATTTGAAAGTTGCTTGCTATTCATATAAGTGATCTCGTTAAGGCATGTTAATGGAGTAGCAACATACTGTCTATGCTTGTGGCTGCCCCACAATAAGCTGTCATCCTTAAGCTCATAGTAGACAAGATTTTTGTTGCTGAGCTTTAGGAGATATAACAGAATTTTAAGAGAGTGATGAACAGAGTCAGTGTGCAATATGAAGCTCATATGAAGAAGAAGCATTTTTTAACTTTCATTTAATCAATCTGTTGCACAGGTAAGCCCACTAGACAAACTGTCCTTTTTCAGGTCAGATCTGGAAGCACTATCTGGTGAAGTGAGTTGCTTAGAGTCACACAATAGACAAATAAAAGTGGGAGGAATCAAACCTTGTACCTTAGATGTAGGAAACAGTTCAATGATAGCACAGAGCCTTAGTCATCTGCTCTAACTATTAGACAATTTGGATGACTATATGTAGGGCTGATATCCTACTGTAACAGGAAATTAGGTATACATAGGTAATAATTTATATAATACCACATAATCATGCTTTATATATATATATATATATATATATATATATATATATATATATATATATATGTTTTTAATTTCCTCTTCAGAAAAGTTATTTTAAAGCTAGTACTGTTGTATTTTAATGGACTATCTCAACACTGTAATGTGCTCCTAAACAGAGCACTTATTTTTTTCTGTCAGTTTAAAAATAGTGTAAAGTAACTGAAAACATTTTTTGTGTTGAGAAAACTGCCTCTGAAATTCAGTAAACTTTGGGTAGGCTTTCCGTGTGCATGGTGATGCACGTTGAGCAACAGCAACAGACCTAATTGCATATTCAGGCTGCGCACTGTATTTAAAAGTAAATAAGTGCAGTTTCATGGCTGGCAACAGTGTTGCTGGGCAGGAGACCACATAAAGCAACATGGATAGTAATCCTGTTTACATCAGAACACAGTTAGCGTGTTTGCTTGGGATTCTCACCAGGACTTACCATATCAGTTTCCATAGCTCTCAATCTCTTAGTGCAAGAAATCTAGACAAAGCCCAACATAATGGGGCACAATGACCCAGAAATAGGGACATATTCTACATATTTGCCCATTAAACTTAGAAATATGCTAGAATAATAAGGTTTGTATTGAGATACATTTTCTGAAGAATTTGAAGTCTGCAACTCAAATGGATGTAATTATTTAGTGACATTAGTCCTGAGATCATCCCAGTGATATGGCAGAAAACCACAAATTGTATAAGGAACAGACCAAAATATATAAGGCAAAATTCTGGGCATACTGCAAAAATCTGGACAGTTGAGAGGTGTGATATGTATATGGTCCGAACACAGTACAGGACAGGGTATACAGTGCAGAATATGGTGAAATCCCATTCCTGGCATTCTCTACCAATGTTGTATAAATTATCTATAATGGTGCATGGATTGCCATGTAAACTAAGCACTCAGTGGAAGTATGTGTATTGAACAGGGAACACACAGATAAATTGTAGGAATGAACAAAAGGAAGAGGACAGGTGAAAAAATCTAATGTACATCTGACGAGAGCATGTCAATGGAAGATAGTTATAGCAACAACTCCAATCACATATCAATATGCTACAGAATGACTGCATAGTGAAAATACATATTATGTGACTGTCACACAAGGTGGAATAACAATGGGGAAGATGTCTGTGTGAGATAAGCATCCTTACAGGAACAATGCAAAACACTTCTATCAGGGATGTTATATACAATTGGGGAAGGGTGCATTTTGTGAAGCTGTGCAAACTGATTTGCCTAAATATGAATGTAATCTCAGCAGAGGTCTCCAGGAAGTGGGACACAGGTAAAGGCTCATGCACAACATTAAAAGAAGCACACACAGTTATTGACAATATCAGAATACTCCCACCAGTAATCCCATGTCTCTGACATAACATATGTGATTTAGAGTGATCAGAGATGGTTCTGCCCAAGCACACTTGTACAACTATTATGACATGTCTGCACTCTATGAGGTAACCACATACACAGTCCTGACAGTGTAACATCTTCTGGAGGTGTTAGGAGGGACACTGCTATATCTGTATGTGACAGTATGACCAAAACAGGCTAGCTGACTGGTATACATAGCATAAATATATGGCACAACCCACACTGTCACAAATGTTACCCATGCCATTAATGTTGTCAAACAGCTAACAGCTATTTATGCACTGTGTGCATCACCAGTACAGGTATCACACATGCTTTTTGTTACATATTTATGGGGTTTCCGTGCCATCACACAGTAATGTTTATGCCATGAAAAGAATACCTAGGTATGGCCAATACGATGTGTGACAGCTCACTTTGGCAAAGGTGGTACATTCAGTTACACATCACTGGAAGATGTGTAGTGAGGTACATGAAGAAGGGTGCATTGCATTGAGTTATTATTGTGATGAAGGCTATGAAATATGGAGGTATTATGGCCTGTGATGTGGATGTCCTTCACATGCTCAGTAGTTGTTTTGTGTTACATACAAGGGAGTAGTCAGCACTGTGGCCACATGCTGGTAGATGTTCCACATACCATCTACCACAGGACATAGATCACATACCTATTGGTCTGATTATAGTGGGTGATGTCTATATTATACTTGGGTTGTGTGATTTTTCCTGATGTAACAAATCCACCATCTTTTTGTATTATTGCAGGTGTTGTCATGGCTCTGGCAGCAATCTTTGGTGTGTGTGTTGATACTCTCTGTATTATACTAATAACACAGCTGAGTCAATGATTGCCCACAATCTGTAGTCCTTCAGACAGCTGTTTGGACAAAGGATATATATTTCATTTGTGATGTCCGTGACTTAAATAATGGACAGGAAAGGGCATAGCAGACAGCCCTGATGTCCGGAGCTGATCACTGTATATAAGATATAGTTTACTTCACACATTTCAACATATTTTGATGCCATGCTGATACAATGGTCTCACCACTTTGTGATATAGGAATTTATGACCACATCTGACAGCGTTGAGTGAATACCTCAGTGTGGATTTGTTAAATGCCTTGGGCTTGTCAAGTTCAAAAGGATAATAGTGTTGTCATCATGTATGCTCTTGATGACTTATTTGAAGACATCTAACAGCTATAACATACATGATGTAGCATTAGCAGCTCACACAGGTCTGTTGCACATAGCTGGGATATTACTAGTGTCCATTTAGTTAAAGGTACATGATGACATGTTGGTCTACCTCACAGATGAGGAGAGTCAGGATGTATCTACACATGCATGCATCAGGTGCTGCCTCCCCTAACTCACATGAATGCATGTTGATGTACACCCTTCTACAGGAACATATTCTGTATGGAGGGTATGTTGAAGTGTGTATTCAACCTTATCAGTAAGGTATATCTGCTCAATCATGTGATAAGCAACCTGTGATGTTGTTACAGACCATTGATTCTGTGTGATAGGCCTGGTTGTAGGTAAGACAGCGCATACTACCTATTGTGATCTTGTCTAGGGTTCTGACACAATCTCCCATACAGGTATCATTAAGAAACTATCCTAGCTGGAGATTAAACTTTATGTCACTGGATGGGTAACCAATTGGTTCACTGATGGAACATATACTGTTAAAGCTGGTGAATCAACCTGTACCAGGAGAGCTGTTACCACTGGTGTACTCCAGACATCTGTGCTTGGCCCTTTACTGTTTTGAATCTATTTCTCGACAGTTCAGGCTAAAGTATATGGCCATTGGCTTACCATGTTGGCTGATTCTTGCATACTGGGTGCAATCATCGAGTCCACCTATGATGATAGCGTACTACAGGAGAGGCTAACACAGACAAATGATCAGTGGCAAAGCCACATGGACTACAAATAAATGCAAAATGCAAAAACTAATAGAGTATAAAGCTCTCTTTTGCATGTACCTCACCAGACACATGCAGCAGCTGGATGGACCACAGGGCTTTCTCCCCAAGAAAATACAGGGTCTACAAACCATGCCATGATGTATGTGAATTGAGTGAAAGCCATGTCACTGCAATCTGGATCATATAGAATGAGGTCACTTATGTCTGACCTCTGGGCCAGTCTCTGACCCTGACTTGGTGGAAATAGTGAAAATCTACAAATCAGATATAGCTGATGACATCAGCAGTGTCTGGTGAGGTGAACAGAATAATAACAGTGTCCCACATGCTGGTGTAAAGGCTCTCTCTAATTTTAAGCAAGACCACAAGCATACACACCCCAGTTGATTGCATTGAGAATAGAACCCCTACTTATCTAAGTAAACAGACTACAGAACTCTGTATTTAAAGCAAATGCCACAGCTCAACTCTAACTTAGAGTGTCTCAGACAACACTTTAAAGTTGATGACAAAAGCAATGTCTGGTGAGGAGAATACAGTAATAACAGTATCCTACATGCTGGCATAAAAGACTCTCTCTAATGTCAAGCAAGAGCACAAACTCACACTACCCAGTTGACTTCAGGGACAACAGAACCCATACCTATCTAAGTATACAGATTACAGAGCTTAGTACTTTAAGCAAGCACTATAGCACAAGTCTCACTTTTACAAGACTGCAGGACAGCTTGTAGTGGATGACATCAGCAGTGCATGCTGGAGAGAAAATGTTGGCAGGCCTGCATGAAATGGATGTGTAGGCATGTGCAAGTGTCAAAAAACTGTTAATCCATAGGATTGGAGTGGTAATTGTAGGCTACACCTTATATTCTACTGACTAAACACACACACACACACACACACACACACACACACACACACACACACACACACACACACACACACACACACACACACACAGTTGTCTACAGTGAGAACAGAACCTCTACAAGTACTCAGAGTACAGGGCTCAGTACTTTATGCAAGTGCCATGGCATAAGTCTGACTTTTATAAGACTGCAAGACAACTTATAGTGGATGACATCAGCAGTGCATATTGGAGAGATGATGTTGGGAGGCCTGCATGAAAGGGATGTGTAGGCATGTGCAAGTGTTAAAATACAGTCAATTCATGGGATTGAAGGGGTAATTGTAGGATACACACTTATGCTCTTCTGGTTAGACACACACACACACACACACACACACACACACACACACACACACACACACGCACGCACACACGCACACACACACACACACACACACACACACACACACACACACACACACACACACACACGTACACACAGTTGACTATAGTGAGAACAGAACCCCTACATTTTCAAGTACACAGTACTTTGAGCAAGTGTCACAACACATGTCTAACTCTTACAAGACTGCAGGACAACTTATAATGGATGACATCAGCAGTGCATGTTGGAGAGAATATGTTGGGAGGCCTGCATATTTTCAAAGCTTTATAGGTTTATAGGAGGTTACTAGGCTAATGGCCCAAGGGTCTTTAAAGCCTAGCCTTGTAAAAACCTGAGTACTCTTATTGAGCATAGTTAGATGGTTGTTGTTACCAGTGCAATTTTGTGATCTGCACCAATGACCCTGTACATGAGGGGCATAGGTACCACCCCTGGGGAGAATTTACAATCAGCCTTCCCATTGTAAAGGTTGGGCTTGAATAGGGTCATTGAGGAGGACTGCTTCACATGCAGTGGGAGGCTATTACAGAAGGGTCGCAATTGAGGGTAGCTATATCTGTCTCTCCAACATGTTCTGTTTATGTCACAAGCTAGGTTGAGATCCCTGGATTAAGTTATTCTTGTCCCATTTCATTTGCAGATGTCCAGCATTTCCAGTAGGGCAGGGTCTGAGACTGCTCAGTAGGCCAGGCATAGGTCACCTTTCAGCAGCTTGTATGATACTGAGTACAGTGACATGTCTTTCAGTCTTTCTATGTATGTCATGTTTTGGTGGCCTGTGATTCTCTTGGTTAGAAACCTCTGTGTTTTCTCCAGTTTCTGCAGGTGTTTCTCTTAAGGTACATACAGAAGGGAAAAGTGTACTCAATTAGTGGTCTGATAAGGGTCAAGTACAGTGGAGATATGCCCTCCATGGTCTTGAATACGATGCCCTTATTTATGAGGTGTGCAATATAAAATGTGTGTTTTACCACTATGGACACATAGTGATTGAAGTTTAGATTGCTGTCAATCTGTGTTCCCAAGTCTTGCACCACTAAGCTTGAGCTTAGAGGGGTGCTATCTATATCATAATTAGCAGGAGTACTACTTTGCCAAAGGGGACAATGAGGCATTTTTTTTTTGTGTCAATTTTTATTCTGTGAGTTTGGCACCAATCATTTGCCTGTGTCAGCCCTTTCTGTAATATGTTAACATCACTTGTGGACTTGATATGATTGTGCCCAGTTGACAGTCATCTGGAAACTTGGTAAGCCACATGTCATCTAATTTCACCTGGATCTCTGAGAAATAGAATCCATACAGTAGAGGGCCCAGCACAAATACTTGTGGTACACCACTGGTAACTGGTCTACTGGTGGAGGTGGACTCCTCAACTTTGACAGTGTGCATTCTGTCAGTGAATCAGTTGCCTACCCATCTAGTAATGTATGGGTTAATCCCCAGATGTGAAATTTTCTCTATGATACCTAAATGGGGGATCATGTTAAATGCCTTGGCTAAATCAACATAGGCGGTATGTCCGATTTTACCTCATCCAGGGCTTGGGAACATTATCAAAGAAGCTCACTAAGTTTAATAAGCAATATAAACCCTCAAAAAAGGACAAAATGGGTCGGGTAAAGAGTGTTAAATGTCTCCTATGTCCCTGTGGCTAATTATAAATTATAATGATGATTCTTTTCATAGACTTGGAGATAAGGCTGGTTAGTCTTATGGGTCAATAGTTCACATGGTCAGTTGATGGATGTGCAGGTATGTTCAACTGTGAAGATAGTCCTAGATTTGCATATTACCAGATTGACATGCATTGCATATCACACGACATTTGATATTAATTTATGTAGTGTAGTTGATGTGCGTGTGAAAAAAGTACTGAGACACCAGGGATGTAGTGCATGGAGAGAGGCAACACATGGCTGCACTGTAAATACGTGACATATTGTTAGATAGGAGCTTCAGTTTATTGTGTTTCCATATGTAGTTTCATGGCATAAAGAGTAAATGGACAGTAAACCGGACTAATACAGATTAATATTGACTTTGCATAGCACAGAGGTGAGCAGCATGTTTCTGCAATGGTTGACAAAGTATTTGGGCATGCTAGATATACTTTTTCATTACTTTCCCTGTTTGGCATAGTTAATCAGTGCACAAATGCAAGCTACATTGCTAAACATCTGACAGTTAGTATTGAGTCTGTGAAATACACCTGGTGCTTAGCTGAATCAGTGGCAGCAGGAGTAAATACATTAACACATTTATTTTTGAGTCCAGATGATTCTGGGCTCAAATCCAGGCATATCTAATACTTTTAAGTAAACAGTGATAATGCAATGACATTAATTCTTTATAGCACATATGTTGTGTTGGCATAGCACCACAGGTTTTAAGTGGCATTGCATGGAAGTAACTGCAGCACTGTAGAGCTGCTCACTGTCACTACGCATTGGTGCACGATTCCCAACTCCTCAACATATAGGCCAAAAATTGAAGGAATCCATTACTTTTTCTGGTACTTACGTGTGTTGTGTGTGATTCTATTTTTTGACCAGATTATAGGTGTTAAAATGGGGTAGCTAGGAAAGTGGTGAAATGGGGAACAAGCAGAGGAAGAACAAAGGGAAAGCAATACATGAATGTGCAGGAGAGAGGTAGGAAAGAACCATAGCTATCCATTTCTTCAACAGTAAAAACTGATAATATGTGCAAGATATGAGCTGAATTTGGATTGCCGCCTCCAGAGAGAGTGGTGAAAACAACATAATCATTTTATATAGCCAATTGGACTGAATCAAGTGAGTCAAGAAGACGTGTACAAAATGGAGAGGTATTTATGGGTTGATATTTTTTGTGGAACAAGTTCCTATTTTTTTTTAACTCAGTAAGACAGGAATGATGGGTAAGGGACATAGATATTTCTGGATCAGGTAATTTGAGTAGGTGAAGAAGCAAATGCAATCAAACAAGACAAGACACAGGGAAGGTGATGGGCACAAAAGGTTGGGGGACACCATTTTTGGGGTGAGGCAGGGGACAATGCATGATCATTCCCATCAAACAAGAAGAGAGCGAGAATCAAGTCCTGACCCACTGGACTGTCTTCACTGTCCCCTTACTCCACTGGCACCTGGAGTACTTGATATCTTCTGCTCCTACATACCATGAGGGAGAGCAGCCTCTCCATCCAGTGTAGGCATACATCAGTGGTGATGTGCACTACCCTACGCACCAACCCTGGCATCTTCGGGCAGGTGGTGAAATCCCCACCTCTGCCACTGCTCCCATAGGGTACCAATGGACCAGCTACCAGGGCAGTACTACCTGAGAGTGCAGGTAATGCAGGGTAGCACAGGCAGTGCTGCCAGGTTGGGTCCCAGACATGGGCATTGGTGCTGGAGCTTGAGGAGCTGGGGGAAGGCTGATCCACTGGGGCTGGGCTACCTTGCTGTGCTGTGTAGCATTTAGTGATCTGGAACACATGGATGACATGGAGACATTCTGATAACACATAATAGAAAATAAAAAAGTGAGAGAAAGGTTGGAGTGAGATAAAAAGACAAGATAAATTTAGTACCATCATATGTGATATACAATGCATTAACACAATTATACGACTATTTTATCTAAAGTATTACATTTAAGTATACATCCTAACAAATACACAGTATGCCTACAGGCTGCTGAAAGTAATCCTTGAAATGTGCATATATTACACATATGCATGCTCCAATTATACAGATTACAGTTAACAGCAGGGCATTTATGCCACTTGTATAGAGTTTAATTTTAATGTAAATATTACTAAAATAAATGCAGTACTGTATAGTTGTGACTAGTGGCATTTGAACCCAGATGCTCTGACTACAGTCTTATATTTGACTCCTAATGTTGGTTTGTGCTACATACTAATGCATGTATACTTGCTTTTACAGTTAGGATATGCATGCTCAATTTTCTACAACTGTATAAAAAACAAAAATACATCTTTAACTTTTAAAGCTGCAATACTACTTCTCTTACGCTGCATACATACCACTTGTTTCCCTCAGTCTCTCCATTTCAGCAGCATCAGCACATCTGTTGGCCTCTATGTCAGCATTAGCTGGGGAAATAAGAGAAAAGAATAGAAGAGCATTATGCATACCAATCATGCCTATATTTAGCTTTATAAGTATTACATATACTCTCTTGTTATCATGCTTACACAGGGGTGGGATGTCTGCAGTGTCACATTCAGTCAACCAACGGCTGAGGGTATCCCTTTTGTGCTTGTGTAGATTATTAAAATGATGCCTACACTGTTCTCCAGTGTACAGAATGTCAGTAGCACCAGATACAGCCTGAGCCAAACAACTCCATGCCTCAGCCTTGTACTGGGAGCCAGACTAGTCCCCCTGCAGATGCCTTTGGCTGTGGTGCTTTACCAGGAGTCCAATAAATATCTTGGAGTCCTGGACACCCCACCTCTGTGCCCTAAACTGGGCAGCTTCCCCTCTAACTCCAGACATGCCTAACACCCAGCCTAGAGCAATGGAAACATGCTTTCCTGCCAATTCAAGTTATGGAATTCACTGGTAGTGTGCAAACCCGAGTAATGATGCCAACCATGTCTGTGCAATGTTAAGCAGAGAGCAGCAGTGCCAAGCAGGGATGAAATAAATATTTGAAATAGAAAAGTTAATCTGACACTTGACCTTAGTTTCCTTACCCCACTTGCTAGAACTGCATTTGCCTATTCCCATCTACAATCAGCTCTTCTCTACACCTCACCTCTATTCTCCAACTTAAACGAAACAGATCTTAATAAACTATCATCCTGCTATAAACCCATTGCCAGATTTGCTACTGGCACAGCCTACCGGACATACCACTGTCACAACCTAAATTGCCTAGCCTGCTGCAGTTCAACCAGCTAATAATGGCACATAAAGTCCTTTACCAACCAGAAAATAAACCTGAACTAAAAAATATTATCAGCCCCTACACCAGCACTCACCCACTGTGATCATCCACTATTCTCCTAGTTCAAACATACAAATCCAACTACTCAGCTGGGGACACTCTGTTTGCCAACTCTTTTGGAAAAACATGGAACAGACTCCCAGCTGACCTGACCCTAGAACCCTCACTAACTCGATTCAAAAACAAACTCAAGAAATACTTCAAACTCATTGGTTATGTCCTTGCACTAAGCCTAACTAGTGACCTCTCTATTACTTAGGTGCCTTGCCTTCAACTGCTTCTAACATTTTTCTACCACACCATTTCAGGAAGGTTCAATTGTATAACTGATGTCAATGTGTCTTAAACCTGAATGTAATGGTATGTATATATAACTTGTAATCCACAAAACAAAGCAGCTTGTCAGGCAAATCAGGACAACTAACTTCTCAATATTTATGTGCATGCATCTGTCTTTGGTGTCCCACACTCCCTGCACTTTTATTCCTCCTGAAACTAATCCTCAAGGAAAGCCTAAAGTGTCTGTGGTGACTAATTGCTTTGGATCATGGATGGAGAAGGGGAGATCTGGATTTATGGATATATGTTGCCTCCACCAAAAGATTTCTGACAAACCCTAGCACTGGGATTTGAAAAAATAAAGGGTGTTGATGCTAGGACCAAAGGGATTTCAGATACCACTGCATATTTCACATGAGGAGTCTTGACCGGGGTAACATGAGAAACATAGATGACATGCGACCTTAAAGCCTGAAATATTTCCTCACAGTGACCACAATCTAAGTAGAAAACCTCAGATGAGAAAGAGATCTAAATAAGGATCAATTTCTTCCTGTGGAAGGAAAACTCTTTGAACAGAGGTGTCTAGTTAACAACTCAGGAAAGCAATGCTGTGTGAAGGAGTCAGAAAAAACTTTTGAATGTTCTCCTGGAATCCCAGCTTGTGTAAGAGATCTCTGATGCTTGGAAAAGGACTCTGCAAAGATAAGCAAGTTATATAAATTTGAAAAAATGTGGATACCCCATACCCTAAAATGAGCTATAACAGCAGCTAGACACTTTGTGAACACTTTTGGTGAAGTGGATAGTCCAAATGGTAAGGCAGAGAACTGATAATGTAATCCAGATAAACTAAACATTCATAAACATCTGAATTCTAGAAGAATAGAGATGTTATGATAAGTATCTTTTACGTCTAGTGCTAACAGTAAAATAGAAAGAGGAAGAAGACATAACATATTGTGAATTGATATCATTTTGAATTTGGGCACTATCACAAATACATTAAGAAAAGAAATATCCAGAACTGGTCTCCAATCATTTTCTTTCTTTGGCACAGATATTTCTTCCAGGGCTATGACCACTGTTACAGTTTTGAGGAAGTTTGTATGGCTACGTTCTCATAACCTCATAGATGATGTTAAAAATAAGATTTTAAATTCTCCCTTGGATAAAGATTTAGTGTTGGTCCCCTCTGCTGCAGAGGTGATCAGAAAATGTGTTGAATGGTTCAAGCATTTCAGCCATCCTTTTCCAAATTGTCCAAGGGATTTTATATCTCCTTATACAATTTTGACACAAAACAGAATAAGCAGTCTTAATAAATCATGTAAACAGATGTTTAAGAAGAAATGACAAAAGGATTCCAAAACACAAGTCTCAAACCTCCAAAAACCAATCACAGTCCAACAAATCAGAATGGCCATTCAAGAGACCTTGTGAACCAGTCCTACCATGGCCTATTTTTTTCTTCCAAAAAGTCTGAATTTGCATTTTTCTACTTGGCAACAGATTATTCCAGACAAATGGTTTACGAAAATCATTCATCAAGGTTACAGGCAACAGTTAGAGAGAATTTCTCCTTTCCAAGGATCATTCCACATCCTCCAGATCAGACTCTTTTGTTTCCACCTATCCTTCATCACATGCTGTCCCAAGGAGCAATAGAATCAATTCCTCCTTTCCAGGTGTGGAAAGGTTTTTATTCAAGAATGTTCCTAGTGAACAATAAAGCCCTGAGCAGGGCAAGCTTAGAAAATTGTGCAAAAAACCACTGATGGCTCAGTACACTTCAATTCACTTTATTCCACAGAAACACAGCACATTAACGCTCCACCATACCTTTTCATTTTAAAAGTCACTTCCTCGGATGTGGGATGTTCAAACTACTGACACTTTTATATCATTCACTTAATTACATTGATTAGGTTAATGAATTAATTAAAAAGTTAATTTAATTTAAAATCATAACGCATAATGGGTTTTAGTTATTGCATGTACTGGTAAGGGAATTTTTAAGAATGGTACCTTTAAGAATTTTACCATTGGTAATGAGGTCATTAATCATTTGATATTTAAATGTGCTGGTTGAATTATAATTGATTCTGATGAAGTCCCAGTTTGTGTGGATGAAAGTGCTCAATCTACATTTATTTTAAAACCATTGGATATTAAACTTTATTTTTTTCTACATCTGCAAGGCTGCCCCCAGTTTCCTGGTTATTCACAGTGTTTTTTTTATGTTTTTGGTTGTTGTTAACACTGTGGTTGCCTTTGTGACTGGTTACTACTAGAAAATCACATATTAGCAAATGGAAACGTTTATCTAGTTGTTGCCAACAACATCACAAGCACCCATTCAGGGCTAGTTGTTCTCTGGTTTTACAATATTTGTGTGAGTAATTATCCTATGGCCTTTCTTATTCCCCTATCAAGGTTAAATTATTGGTCATTTCAGAATGTCTTCCCATGGATCCTCTTCTTTTAATGCACATTCATGCCAAATTGTTCTTGAAAGGGGTTTTGCATAAGAGGTCTCCAAAAAAAAAAAAAAATATATATATATATATATATATATATATATATATATATATATATATATAGTCATTCCTCCATGGGATCTTAATGTTATGTTACAGAAACTAATGTTTTTTTTTTTTTTTTCATTTGAACCAGCTAATCTGGCTGACTTGAGGTTCTTAATATGAACAAGAGTTTTACTGATTGCTCTTTCTTCTGCAAGAAGGGTATCAAAGTGGGATCTGTACTGATCCCCGAACGACAACATCACCGATAAAGTTTCTTTTTTAATTTTTGATTTACTAATCACGAATTTAATAGATGATTCACTTTTTAAGTATTTTAATGTGTATAAACAACTTGTTCCCAGGGTATATGGCCTACCAAAAATACACAAAAATTTGTTATCTCCACCCATGCGTCCTATTGTTTCAGGCACTGGGTGGTGTACTGAACCTCTCTCTATTTATGTAGAGGGATGTTTGCATGGTTTGTTGGCAAACTGCCATACAATATTGAAGGATACAAAGATGTTTTTACAAAGGCTTTATGATAGAATGGAAAGTGTTGATGTTAATGAGAATTTTGTCCTTGTTACATTAGACATTGAATCCTTATTCTCTAGTATACCTAACACCTGGGGTGTTGACAGTGTTAGGGATTTTCTTTATGTGAATAAGTGTTTCACCAACACTAAGATACAGTTGATTTGTAGTCTCTTAGAGATTATCCTAGAGAACAACATTGTTATGTTCCAGGAGCAATTCTTTTTGCAGAAAGTTGGCGTGGCCATGGGCACTGCATGTGCAAATAGCTACGCCAACTTGGCTTTGGTCAGCTGGGAAGAGCAAAATGTGTTGTCAAACAATAATCCATTCTTTGGACAAATACTTTGGTACGTCCGCTTTGTAGATGACATGTTTATGCTGTGGAGAGGCTCTGGTATTGATTTGGCACAGTTTGTGGAATATTTGCATTCAACTACTGATTTTTTAAGGTTCACTTACCATAGTTCCAACACTGACATCAGTTTCCTTGATGTGCAGATTAGTAAATCTGTTTAAATAGTCTTTGCAGTAATATTTATTTTAAACCCACTAGAAAAAAATACTCTTTTGTACAAATCTAGTATGCACCCTAGACACATTCCTAGGAACGTGCTCAAGGGTCAGGTTTTTAGAACACTGCAACTGCATAGCAGAGATGAAGATGCAGTAGTTGCCCTATCTAATTTAAAAACAGATTTTTTACATAGGGGATACTCGCTTGCAGACATTGAACAGACTATCTCTAATGCCTGGAAGCTGAGAAGCACTAGATGTAAACCTTATTTTAATGCTGGTGATGCTGTTGACAATACAAGATATACTAACAGAACTAGTAATGATTTTAGAGTGGTGTTTCAGTTTTCCAGTAACATCAATCAATACTTAGATGTAGTCAAAAAGCATTGGTATTTGCTACAAGAAGTGCCTGGACTGGTAGACAAGGTCGGACATTCTCCTATTTTTAGTTTTAGAAATAATAAATCCCTTAAACAACATCTATGTCATGGTGAATTATCTAGAACTATTATTAGATCCAATCGGCATGGTACTTTTCCATGTAGGAATTGCAGTGCTTGTCAATTTATATATAGCAAGAATAAATATGTACATCCTACTAGGAAATTTTCTTTGTACCCTAATCAATACACTGATTGCAGATCTACAGATGTGGTCTATTACTGTTTTTGTGTACAATGTTCTGCTTTTTATGTAGTAAAAACAAATAGAATGCTTAAAGATCGTATTCTAGACCACCTAAGAGATATTAGTAATAATAAACCATCAAATGCTCTAGCCAATCATGTTATGTCCAATGGCCGTTCTCATTCCTTTAAGTTCTTTGTTCTACAACATATTCATAGAAACCCCAGAGGTGGTGACATTGAGAATATCACAGAGGGACATGAACAGAAGTGGATTTTGAAACTTAATGCTGAAAAGTATCCTGGTTTGAATGCTACTACTTCCTTGGTCCCTTTTTTAAAGGCTAGACCTCTCAAGCATTAAGATTAGCTAAGTTCATTCAAAATTAGTCTAATCTATTTAACTATTAGTTTCCAAGTATTCTATTTAACTTTTTCCTGCCTAGTATTTTCCCATGTTTTATAATGATTTTATAAGTTTTTTAAGTGCTTTCTCATGTATAGTATTTGATTCTTTCTTGTACAATGTTTTAAGCAATGTTTTTAAGCAATGCTTTTTTTAGTTTGAGCATGAGGCTTAATTGTTTTTCACTGCTACTTAATCATTGTGTGATTTTTATTGATTAATTGGCATTTTAGAATCTCTATTTAAACCTGTGCATTTTTTACTGTGGTGTCTGATGAAGCAACTTTGGTTGTGAAAGCGCTTACCACTTTGTACTTTGCTGTGATTAAACGTTTGCTGTGTGTTATCTTGGTGCATTTTTTACTTTTTACCACTTATCACCGAATCATTATCGGCCGGGCATACTTACACGAAAGTGCTTTTCAATAAAAAAGCACTTTCACGTCAGTATGCCTGTTGCCGAGATCGTACTATGGTGCTGATAAGGGAATATTCCCTTTTCCTCACTGTGGTGTGATCTTGGAGTAAGAATATTAAAATAGGGGGTGTGGGGGACACAGCCCCCCACATGGGGGATGCAGGGGGGCTTGCCCCCTGTATATAAGTAGATTTATTGTTTTTTTTTAACACACTTTAACGAAAGCACTTTTTCTGTGAAAGCGCGTTCGTTAAAGTGTGTTCAGTGATTGTGAATTCGGACTATTGAACTTTCGTTCAATAGCCCTAGATCCGTCAGAGTTGTGAGCTCTTATGGTGAGTCAACCTTATCTCATTTTTCATAGGGACAGGGTTTCTTTGAAAGCTAATCCTTCGTTTATGCCTAAAGTGGTATCTGAGTTTACTTTATGCCAAACTAACAAGGATAAGCCATACCTTGGATGTCCACAGACAACTCAGATACTATCTTCACAGAACTAAATATTTGAAATCTTTGGATCAGTTGTTCATTTCTTGTGAAAGTAAGAAGAAAGGACAATCTGTGTCAAAAAAGACTATTTCCAAATTGTTGTCTGAGGCCATTACTTTTGTTATTCTCACCATAACAGAACAATTCCAGGCAGGGTCAAGGCCCATTCTGCTAGGGCCCTGGCTTCATATATAGATTTTTGGAATGGGTTTGATTCTAAACTATTTTAGAAGTTGCTGCTTGGTCTTCTGTACATACTTTTGCAAAGCACTATCAGCTTGATTCCTTTTCTAGGTTCAGATCAAGCTTTGTCAGGACCATTCTCCAGGCATCCTGGACTCTTCCCCTTCCACCTCCCAATTTACTTAGCTAAGGTAATCTATCCATATAGCTAAGGCTACTGTAGCAGTGATCAATTTGATGAGCATAGTACAGCTGTCTATGTTGAATGTACCATAATAGTAGATTTTCTAATGATCACTGCTGTGGTAGCCACTCCCTCCCTCCAACCCTTTTGTTTTTTGGTGTTTTTTTATGCCAGGGTGGGGAAATTTATGTTTGTTGTTCCTACCATTCTCCTTTCAGGGTTCACCCTCCCTCTCTCTGCTGGCAGGAAATCTCTTCATAGCTTCATGGAGTTCATAGGATGCTACTAGGCTACTGGCCCGGTGGCCCTTATAAGCCTAGCTAAAAATTTCACCCATGTGTCATCAAAGTCAGCATCTGAGGGTCTTTCTGCCCAAACTTGTCTTTTAGTCAGTTCAGATTTAGCTGCCTGACAGTTTGTGCACATGAGAAGTACCCTTAAGCTTTGTAAGCTCGACAACTGTAACATCCTTAGCAGGATATAACTCATGTAGCTAAGGCTACTGCAGCAATGACCATTTGATCATCTACCGTTATGGTGAGTTTATCTTACACATCTGTATTTTTCATGATTTTGAAATAAGTACTAAAATGATTTTTGCATTTAATGGCCTGTGGGATGAATTAATTACTTGATTGCAGAATTCATATTTGTAGCTTAATTTATATTAGTTACTGACATAAAAAACAGCATTCAGAATGTCCTTTTTCTAATGTTTAGCTGTTTGTCTTTGGTTCTATTTGACAGTACTGTTCACCAGAGACATGTTAAGGCTAAACAGAATACAATGAAAATTACTGAAAAATTAACCTTATTTGTAAATTAATAAATTCAAAAAATAAATAAATAAACATACAAAATGAATACTCGAGGACACTGAAATTAAATAGTTTAATGTTTTCATCGTTTAATACTCACAGACTTTTTTGGAACAATCAAAAACAATTTTATATAATTTATATAGACATTAAAAACACACTTATTACACAATATACTAATCACCATTCACTTCATCTCACTTAATTTTAAACTACACTCAATATTCAAATTTTCCCCTGCATTCTGCAAGCCTTGCACGGCATGCAGGGTTAGTGCAGGAGTTCCAGCAGGCAATATGTCTGCTGTACAATCCAGGTATAACCTGTAGGGGCATTCACAAGCGCTTCTGCACTAGTCCTGCACGGACTCAGCCCCTCTATGCAAATTACCCCATTTGCAGGAGAAATCCATGCAAATGAGGTGAATTTGCGATCCAGGAAGCTGGAAACCAGACGTGCAGGACTAGTGTAATCTGCGGAAATGTACTCTGCTAGTAACGGAGTACATTTCTACAAATTACAAAACGGAGCCATGACAGCTCCAAATAAAGGATGGATATCATGTAGAAAGCATGCCAATGGCCAAGTATAAGGCCAGTGGCATGGAAAACACTTGAATAAAAAAAAAAATCAACTTTTATTTTTTTTAGGCCGATTTTGGCTATTTAAGTGTAGGGCAGCGGCTTGCAAATGGGATCGGGAGAAAATAAGAAAATAAACCTACAATAAGCATTCTAACTAAAATCACTATTCTGCCATTATACCCAATGGCAGGCAGAAGACAACATGGCCAGTGAATAATGGTTGCTAAGGGGGCAGGGTCAGTGTGGGACATGGAACTATGCATTAGTAGGCAATCCTATGCAAATGAGGGGAATGATAGTGAATCCCAGATTTTCCCTCCATGCTAGTCAGCTCCCAACAGTGTAAGAGCAGGAATAGCTTGGTGCAAGCCTAGGAGTTAGCTGACATCATAGGGGTGTGTGTCAGGCATACTGTAAGCGGATTGGAGCCCTGTGGCTCAGATTTGCTCCTAGCTTAGCACTGCTTGGCAAGGGGGTGTGTCTGAGGCTGCCTAGCACTCTTTACATTGCCTAAGCAGGTGTGCGTGCCGCACACTGGGTTTTAAAGAAAAAAAAAAGTAAACCAGGAAATAGCAGTTCCATAGACATTTGAGCACTGTGTTTGTGTGGCGCGCCCCCGAGCTTAAACAGGAAGGCAATGGGAAGAGAAAACAGCAGAAGGAAGCTAATCTAGGAAAACTAGCATAGCTGGCAGGGGAAATGTATCAGAATCAGCCAAGTACACAGGCAGCAGACCAGCACAGCCCAGAACACTACTATAAACTATGCAAACACCTTCCCCTCTGGTTTTTCCCATACTCTAAACCACTGGTGCATACTATTGGGGAACTTTTAACAAACAAAACAGCTAAATGATAGGGGCTACAGAAGGCATCATACAACAACACTTGGAAGAGGCTGATGGTGGTGAGGATGTGAATGCTGTTCACCAACCCACAGTGAGGAGATGGAGAAGAGTGTACAGACCCAGGGTAACCTATCAGGGGCTACACGAGCTGGAGATAGTGGAGCGCTATAGGGTGGACAGGGACCTCATACAGCAAATTGTTGAGCTGTGCCAGCCACGCCTGACACACCAAACTAACAGAGGGGAATCCATCCCAGTGGATACCAAAGTATGTGTAGGCCTAGGAATACTAGCCACAGGTACCTCCCAAAGCTCAACTGGCGATATCATGGGGATCTCACAGGCATCAGCATCCAGAGTATTCCACCAGTTCCTGAATGCCATGTCAGCACATGTCGGTGAGCATGTATATTTCCTCAACACCCCTGAGGTGTTGGCCAGCAATATGCATCTCTTCAACCAAATAGCAGAATACCCTGCAGTAGTGGGTGCTATAGACTGCACGCACATATGCATCAAAGCACCATCTGGTGATCAGGGTAGGGTTTACATCAACTGCAAGGGCTTCCCTCCATCAACTGCTAGGTCATGTGCGATGCCCAGGGCATTATAATGAATGTGTGTGCTGGCTGCCCTGGAAGCTATCACGATTCTCACATCTGGCATCTGATGCAGCTGTACCAGAGATATGCCAGTGGGGACATCCCTTATGGCCACCTAGTGGGAGATGCTGGTTATGCACTGGAGCTGTGGCTGATGACACCCATCAGAAATGCACACACACCCAAACAAGAATGCCATAATGAGGACCACGCATAAACCAGACTTATAATAGAGCATGTGTTTTGGATGCTCACGTCACAGTTTCGATGCCTGGACACATCTGGTGGAGCCTTGCAGTACTCACCAGCTAAATGTACTTAAATTGTTATGGTATGTGCCATGTTACACAATATAATCCTGCAGAAACAGCTGCAGCAGAAACAGCATGGGGCAGGGCCACACAGCCCCCCACCAATGCCAAGGCCTGCACAGGCACAGGGTGACTCAGAGGAGGAACAACCTGAGCCTGTCCCAGTAGGCAAATGGAAGAATGCCCAGTATGCCCTGGCCTTGGAAAATAGGCAACAGATAGCACATACACTGACACAGTAGGGACCCAGGGAATGACACCTCTCTCTGACTCGCACATACAGTAAAAGTGATGCCGAACATGACACTATCTGTGCTCAACCATGTATAGAGTGGGTACTATGTGCATCCGACATAGGCAGCCCTCCAGCACCATCTTCAATAGTGGCACACCCACAAGGTAAGTCAATCAACCTACCAATTGCCGAATGGAGTAGAATGTGTTGTTACCTGTATCTATGATATGGATGTGAGCATGCAAGGGAATTGGGTGGCTGAATGGTATGCCAGCAGATGGTAGACACCCATAGTGGCACCATGAGATCTGTAACAGATACTGGAGTCACCATAGTAGCCAGTACTATGCAGGGTGACAAAACCCACTGCAGGAAATGTGCTAGGTGACATGCGTGTCCATATAACTCACACATGCCAGTCTGGGAGGTTCACACACCCAACAACAGTCTCAGCCAGCAGAACAGGTGTAGACAGACACAAACAGAGGATGTGCTATGGCCTCTGAATGATGCCTATAGATAACCTCCCCCTCAGGCCTACACAGACAGACTACAGCAGGTTAGGCAGTAGGATGTTAGTTCTGAAGGGTAGGAAGTCAGACACTAATATGTAGGTCAACCAAAGCTAAGATCTGTAGTACACTGATATGCCATTAGTCAGCATGATAGGTTAGAATACACAATGAAATGGAGTACCTGACATACCAGTACAGTCATAGCAAATGTGTACAAGTGCTAGGTGTGCCCCCCCATCCTATGTAGAAATGTAGAAACAGTCAGGTGTGCCCTCCCCAATCCTGTGTAGAAATGCAGAAACAGTCAGGTGTGTCCCCCCACAATCCTATGTAGAAATGTAGTAACAGTTAAGTGTGCCCCCCCAATCCTGTGTAGAAATGCAGTAACAGTCAGGTGTGCCTCCCCCACTCCTATGTAGACATTAGAAACAGTAAGGTGTACCCCTTCCCCCAATCCAGCATAGAAATGTAGTAACAGTCCGGTGTGCTCCCAAATCCTGTGTAGAAATGTAGAAACAGGTGTGTCCCCCCACAATCCTATGTAGAATTGTAGTGACAGTCAGGTGTGCCCTTCCACTCCTATGTAGAAACAGTCAGGTGTACCCCTTCCCCCAATCCAGCATACAAATATAGTAAAATTCAGGTGTGCCCTCTCCCAACCACTGTGTAGAAATGTAGAAACAGACAAGTGTGTCCCTCCCCCAATCCTGCATAGACATGTAGCAACAGTCAAGTGTGCCCCCCCTCCCAATCCCGTGTAGGAATGTACACACAGTCAGGTGTGCTCCCCCAACCCAACCTAGACATGTAGTAGCAGTCAGGTGTGCCCCCAAATTTATGTAGAAATGTAATAATGGTCTGGTTTGCCCCCCAATCCGATGTACACATGTTGTAACAGTCATGTGTGGCCCCCCACAACCCTATGTAGAAATGTAGTAACATGTATGTGTAGGTATAATACCAGTGGAGCACAGATGCCCAGAAGTGGCCAAGGTGGCAAGATAGGTTATGTAGGTCTGTGTGTATTAGGTTGGTGTGTGTTTCATATTGTGTGAGAGTGGTCAGTATGTATGCATGTTGAGATAAGACCTGGTGGCCATTGCCCACTACTGCTGATGACATGGACAAGCCCTGACAAATGCAGTGCCAAAGGCAATTCCCACCAGTATAACACATGCTAGCAGTAAGCCATTGTAAATGTATGGTGGTAATATGTGGCACCATCTGAAAGACTGATGATGCATGGCTGTTGGGCTAGATATACAAGCAGCACACAAGGGAAAGTACCCCAGACATACAGTATATATTGTGTCACTGGGAAATGGAGACACACTTGAAATTTTACATGCAGGTATGCATCACATTTACTGGTCCTGTAGTAAGGGATACCGGTGATGTCTGCCCGAACACTTGCAGATCACAAAGGAGGTAGGAGTGATGTACTGGGTAACAGCTGATGTACCTGCACATGCCAGCATAACTGGAATGCCCCATGCATATCTGTGTGTCAGATGCAAGTAGTGTCCATAGCACACATGCACCCACTTCACTCAAATACCACCCACAGGTACCTCTCCAATCATATCTATGCTGTAGGGAATTGGTACAATATAACCCCACCTGTATATGGCAATAGTGGAAGAATGCAGCATGCAGTGCAGGTGTCCCATGCAGGTGTGTCATTAGCTGTAGGTAGCACCCTACCAGCATCTACACCAGCTGATCAAGACTGATAGAAGGTATTAGCATGAACACCTATCACACCTACCCTGTCACTCCAGGGGAATATACTGTATGGTGGTCTGAGACTGTAGGACTGACGGAATGCAATGGCTTGCCACATCTGGCCTGCAGTAACACCTAATGGCCAACAGGCCTCTGCCAAAAGCCTGTGTCTCACATGTACTGCCAATGCATATTATGTCATGGACACCCAAATAACAACATAACACACTCCACATAATCCATATGCAAGGCCATGTGGACAAACCACAGTAACATGTTCACCATGTCCCACTGCATGAACTGTGGACCAACACTAACACACACCTGCGATGGGGTGATACCCTTAGGGAAAGAGTCATAAAATGTATACATAATGTATGGAAGAGGTTAGAATAACAGGGGAAGGTGTGAGCATGGGCAGCATGGAATGTGCAGGGTCCGACACCAAGCTGTGTGCACACACTGTCCTGGTTGCAAACACATAAATGGGTGGCTGCACACCTGCCCATACATCACAATAGGTGTAATGTCCTGGCCTATGCCCCCTGCCTCTGGGTAACCTGTGCAAATTTGTACAGCTGTGAGGCATCTCCATAGCAAGATAAGGCCATACTGTCATGTCAATGGATGTACTCATATGGGATCCTCTGCCAGCACTGTACCAAGGTGCTGACCCAGATAAACAGACCCAGCAGCAAGTGCCTGCAGCTCCCACTCCAGAATGGCATAACTTATCATGAATACATAGGTGTCTGCCCACAATACCGGACACTGCAGCAGTAATCTTTGTCCTCCAAGACATTGCTGTGAGCAAGAATGTCCACCTGACAGTACATGAGGACAGAAAACATCACAGTGTATAACAGTACACATGTCTGAATATCCCTGATAACAGCAGTATCATACAGCTGAAGCAGCACAGACAAAATCACCTACAGTACACACTATCCCCTGCAAAGTCTGTCCCCATATTTCCAAATGATCGACGGATACCCTGCAGAAACAGTTTGCAGTTTGGATGAATGTATTAAATGGATTAAAGGAATTTTCTCTTTCATCTCACCTTTTGACTACGTCTTCATTTGGTGTTTTTTGAACATTGTTGCGTTGTGACATTTGCTGTTTTTTGCTATAGAAACACCTTGCTACCTGTAGGTGTACAACACAAAGGTCTGCACTGGAGTACAAACTACCTAGAGTTGATCCACACATTCAATACAGAAGGGCATACTGGTCATACTCACACACTTAGAGAAGTGAAGGTAATATCAGACAACAACATACTGAAAGGTCATACTGGGCATGTCTGCACACTTAAACAAATGAACACCATGTCTGCAAACAACAGTGGACCATACATATCTGGCATTTGCATATGTTAGTGCATAAACTCCTCAGTATGCAGTCCTTGCACACACAGTGGATAGGAATACAGACACATATCCAAGGACAACATACTATAATAAGCCAAAAGTAGACGTACATAGATGCGTGGAAGAGAGTGACTGTGACAAGGAGCCATCCATTATGAGGCCTGTCCCACCCAGCACGCAGCCAAATGGCCACAACCACATGAGGTGTAAATGTCACTCACTGTAGACATTAGCCACCGGTATCTGTAAGCATTACAGACTATGTGGTGCAAGTGCTAGCTGTGCAACATGACTGTACAAGGAAATAGTCATCTAGCAGCTGTATACACGTACCTGTGGAATATAATCCTGCGTGTGCCTGCATGTGGTGTGTCAACTTCTAGATGAATGGGTTATGGCCCATGCACACACACTGCCCTCCTACTATAACAAGCCTGCTGAGGTCATACACTTTGAATTACACCTTTGGAAAAGCTGTAGCCCAGTAATCTATGTGGTGCTTCCTATAACTGTGTACTGCTGTAGTGTGTTAAACTACTTAGGTAGGAGGTCTAATCCCAGACATGGCAACTGTTTGCCTCTGTTTGTGTAGAGAGCAATGCTTTTTAGGCTAGTCACACTCACTACAATTCAAATGCCCTACTTTGGCAAGGCTGCTGATGTCATTCCCTGTGAAATACAACTTTCAGAAAACTGTAACCCAGTTATTTCTGTGTCATGTCCTATAACTGCGTACTGCTGTAGTTTGATAAACTAGTTAGGTAGAAGTTCTAATCCCAGACATGGCAACTGTGTGTGTGTGTGTGTGTGTGTGTGTGTGTGTGTGTGTGTGTGTGTGTGTGTGTGTGTGTGTCTCTGTGTAGAAAGCAATGCGATTTAGACTAGTCACACTCAAAACAATTCAAATGCCCTACTTTGGCAAGGCTGCTGATGTCATTCACTGTGAAATACACCTTTGGGAAAGCTGTAGCCCACTAATCTCAGTGGCACATCCTATAACTGTGTACTGCTGTAGTGTAATAAACTAGTTAGATAGAAGTTCTAATCCCAGACATGGCAACTGTGTGTGCGTGTGTGTGTCTGTGTAGAAAGCAATGCGTTTTAGGCTAGTCACACTCAAAACAATTAAAATGCCCTACTTTGGCAAGCCTGCTGAGGTCATACACTTTGAAATACACCTTTGGAAAAGCTGTAGCCCAGTAATCTCTGTGGTGCTTCCTATAACTGTGTACTGCTGTAGTGTGTTAAACTACTTAGGTAGGAGGTCTAATCCCAGGCATGGCCACTGTTTGCCTCTGTTTCTGTAGAGAGCAATGCTTTTTAGTCTAGTCACACTCACTACAATTCAAATGCCCTACTTTGGCAAGGCTGCTGATGTCATTCACTGTGAAATACAACTTTCAGAAAACTGTAACCCAGTTATTTCTGTGGCATGTCCTATAACTGCGTACTGCTGTAGTTTGATAAACTAGTTGGGTAGAAGTTCTAATCCCAGACATGGCAACTGTGTGTGTGTGTGTGTGTGTGTGTGTGTGTGTGTGTGTGTGTGTGTGTGTGTGTGTGTAGAAAGCAATGCGTTTTAGGCTGGTCACACTCAAAACAATTCAACTGCCCTACTTTGGCAAGGCTGCTGATGTCATTCACTGTGAAATACACCTTTGGGAAAGCTGTAGCCCACTAATCTCAGTGGCACATCCTATAACTGCGTACTGCTGTAGTGTAATAAACTAGTTAGATAGAAGTTCTAATCCCAGACATAGCAATGGTGTGTGTGTGTCTCTGTCTGTGTAGAGAGCAATGCTTTTTAGGCTAGTCACACGCACTACAATTCAAATACCCTACTTTGGCAAGGCTGCTGATGTCATTCACTGTGAAATACACTTTTGGGAAAGGTGTAGCCCATTAATCTCTTTGGCATGTCCCATAACTGCATACAGCTGTAGTGTAACAAATGAGTTAGGTAGGAGTTCTCATCCCAGACATGGAAACTGTATGTGTGTGTGTGTGTGTGTGTGTGTGTGTGTGTGTGTGTGTGTGTGTGTGTGTGTGTGTGTGTGTGTGCATGTGTGTGTGTGTGTGTGTCTCTGTTTGGGTAAGAAGCAATGCATTTTAGGCTAGTCCCACTCACTACAATTCAAATGCCCTACTTTGGCAATCCTGCTGATGTCATTCACTGTGAAATACACCTTTGGGGAAAGAGTACTCCAGTAATCCCCATGGTGCATCCTATAACAGCTTAATGCTGTAGTGTGATATAGAACTCTGGTAGCGGTTCTAGTCACACACTTGGCAGTTGTGGATGTTTTTGTGTGTGTTTCTATGTCTGTGTAGGGTGCAATGCATGCTAGGCTAGTCACACTCACTACAATTCAAATGCCCTACATTGTCAATCCTGCTGATGTCATTCACTGTGAAATACACAGTGGCATCTCCTATAACTGCATAGTGCTGTAGTGTAATAAACTAATTAGGTAGGAGTTCTAATCCCAGACATGACAGGTGTGTGTGTCTGCATGTGTGTCTGTGTCTGTGTGTGTGTCTGCGTATATGTGTGTGTGTGTGTGTGTGTGTGTGTGTGTGTGTGTGTGTGTGTGTGTGTGTGTGTGTGTGTGTGTGTGTGTGTGTGTGTGTGTGTGTGTCTGTGTTTGCCATTTGTATCCTATGTAGAAGTGATTGTGAGTGTGTAACAACTGGACTCAATGTGGAACGGGTTTTGCAAATTCCTTATATGGTGGCCCTAGTATATATATATATATATCACAATGTCCACCATACAGGGATAACAGATGTGAAACAGCCAAGAGGCTGGGGTGCAAATTCATACCCCTACATGTGACATCAATGCCAGTTGAACAAAGATAACGACCCTAGTATTACCCAGAGAACACTCTCAACCCATGTCTCATACACACACACACACACACACACACACACACACACACACACACACACACACACACACACATACTTGACTAGGCAACAGCATCTATGTTGGTAGTACCCTGCATATTGCCCACTGATAGTAACCATGCTGTGATTGCAGTGGGCTACAGAGGGCTTGGCACCCTGCCCATCAGTCCAATAGGCACATACATGCCGACAGTGCACCTTCCCTATGTTCCCCACTGAACATCTGCAACATCTGTGGTGCCATCAAATGTGACCCACAAAGGACATACCATGCTGGAAAAACATGCCCTGCATGGACAGATGCCACTGACACTAGGGAATACCAGTATCATGCTATCAATGTATGTGCAGGACTGGCACATCTGATGATAACAATCTGTGTACACAACATGGGACAGGCACCCCAGGTACAGTTCCACATGTCAATGTAGATGCATGTGGAAGGTGTGCACATCCCAGTTACCATCCATATCATGGCCTAAGGAACACATACATGGCAAGCAATGCACAGCATTTGCCACACGCAATAGTTACTTAGCTGACTGGATGGTGAATACAATACCCACCTGTGTGGGCAAATCCAGACACTACACCCCTGAGCCACACTGCAGACCATTGTCATGTGGCCTGATGCCAAGATATACCCATCACCTAGCCTTGTATAGCCATCTGACACAGTCGACCACTACACATCCGTGAAGCAATGCACCCATGCATGTCAGTACTGGCACATGTGTCTGTATGTGTGTTGTATAATGCCTATGACCACATTCACACTCAATACAACTGCCCTTGGCATACTGAAGCATGCTCTCTGATGTCAGACTCCTCCACATATCCTTTGCCCATATAACCTCCGCCTATGACCACATTCACACTCACTACAACCGCCATTGGCATACTGAAACATGCTGTCTGATGTCAGACACTGCCATATACCCTTTGCCCATATAACCTCCATATGACCACTGTGGTGCATGTGATACCTGCACAGCACTGTGTTGTGGCAATCTCACTACTGATGAGTTGTATTCCTGGCTCTGGCAAGTGTATCATTGTGGGTGCGTCCCTGTGAGAGTGTGGCTGTGTTGACGCTGACACATATTCATGCAGACAGGCATGTGTGCTACACATACAGTATAGCTACCATATCACTGTTGCAGATGTCACTCACCATCACATATACGTTTGGAGGGCTTCTCAATATGTAACCTATGTGGCACATCCAATAACGTCACAGACATGTGATAGCACTACATAGTCTTCAGGGGTTTGATACATTGCACTGGTAGGTGTGTGACACAAAAATGCTTAAGTTTTGCTCTCTCACCCCTGCCTGACTTATCTTTGCCTTTGTCTGCCTCTCACACACCCTCTCTGGTGGATGTGGAGACTTTCACCTGCTTTGCTTAGGCAGCAGCATGTGTATTTTAAGTGATGCTCATGATCAGCTGATAGCCTCTGCATGAATTGCAGCCCTCGTCTAGCTGAATGCATGTGGAACAGCTGTGGTAACATTCCCATAGCCAATTGCATGGAAACACTCCAATATCTAGAAACATCATGTTGGTGTTGGGCCTTTTCATTCACTGTGAGCAGGAACTCGATCTGTTGTTTGGCAAACAGCATCACAGATGGATTGGGGATTTACCTCTAACAACATACACTGTGGAAACAGGCCAACACACAGGAGGGGGATGTGCCTGACCTGACTACAGACTGTAAATGCTGCTATACTGCATTTGGAGTAATTTTGGTTTAACAGGGTGTGTGTGGATATGGCTGTCCAACGTGTTTTAATACCTGTCATGTCAGAGCTATGTTTATGACGAAACCCCCATCTGTAGGGTCATCTGCAGACTGGACAGAGTGTGATGCCTTTTGTTTCATGTGTTACCCACAGAGCCCCTAACTGTGAACTGCAGAAGGTAGTGTGAGGATTGCAGTCTGTAGATGGTGACAACCATGAGAGTTACTGACTTCATATCCCTCATAGGACATATGTTGCAACAAACCCTGTTACAACAGTAAATGTATGAGGTTATCGCAGTAAATACTGGCCCTGTATTTGTGCCTCCAGCCACAACTCTGTCAACCGTTGTACATATGTCATGCAGTAAGAGGTGCATACGTGCTGTGCACCATATTTAGTGACATCATATCTGATAACAAGCCAGTGAGGTATCAGAATGCAACACATGTTATGTATAGTAGGGGTTATATGTGATGACATAATCTGGACATTCTGTGGTTGTGTGTACAATACTGAGGTCTGTGTACTTATGGTGACTGTCGACAGTGTGTGTATTGTTAATATGTACCTTGGCCTGTGTACAAACTGTGGTAGATATTATTGTTCTTGGTCCTGTTCTATCTGATGTTACATGCTGCTCTACTGTATGTTGCCCTATTGGCTTACATGTTTGTAGGGCCAAACACACACATGTCCCATACCATAGACAGACATTGGACTACACTGTGTAGTAGCCCAGTATATGTAGGGCTTGTGTGTGAGTGGCACATATGAAGATGGTGTTGAACAGATAGTCCATATACTGTAATATTACGCTGGCTTATCATATGTGGCTGTGGCTGTGTTCACACTGGTTGTGGTTATGCACTTTCACACAGGTGTCTGTTACTCTGTGCTGTGACATGCCTATAGAGCCTGCTATATATGCAGGTACATGTGTATTCCCCCATAGGAAATGTAGGCCAGTGTTGAGCCAGTCTGCCTGTAGCCTGCACAGTGCTTTGTTACATGCTTAGCAGCTTAGTGTACTTACCCAATGAGATGTCATGTCCAGATACTTGCCAGATGTACTGCTGCCAGGCCACCATAACAGTCATGTATATCAGACAAAGCAGTGGGACGCTGAACAGACATATGCCAATAACTAGTGGGTTGTATGTGGCTATGGCACCACTGTACCAGCAGTTATAATGTGTCAGTACAGACACGGGTGTGTGAATGCATAACATATGGGGGCAAATGTATACCAGTAGTTATATGTTATACCCATCTACATGGCTGTTATCATCCACATTGTCAGGCTTGGTCCAATATCTTGCACTAAGGGGTTCTGTGCATACCTCTGGACTGTCCAGATTGTGTCAGACTGTCCACATATATTGGCCATATATCTTCTGTAGTCCACAGGAGCATTACTGTGCTAGCAGTGGTACTGTACTATGATGTCCTTAGGACGTCTGTCAGTAGGCAATGGCACACATGTTAAAAGTAGATGTGACCACCCACACAAACCATGTCTGTGAAAGACAATCCCTATTACAGTAGCAATAGTCTACAAATATACCTGCAATACATACCTGACAACCCCTTGTTCTACGAAGTTGGGACTATAGGAGATGAGGTAGGCTCCACTCCATGTTTAGGACATATGGTAAACATATATTTATATATAATTATCCATATATCTGTATAGATATATACACATATACATATTGACATACATAGATGGATATGTATATGTACATAGATATACATATAAACACTGAGATATATACATATACAGAGCAATATATGTTTACACATTAACAGATAGAGATACATATGCACATATATGTATGGATATCTACATATATATTAACAGTAGTAGGTTTATCAGAATAGATATGTATGCACGTATAGTTATAGATATCTATATATATACCAACATAACTAGGCATATCTGTACACATAGGATGTGCATACATATATAGCTATATATACATTTAACTATATATGCATATATTATATATAGATATATGTATATATAGCTATATATATATATATATATATATATATATATATATATACGAAGAGATGTACACATGGCCATATATATGTTGCACTATATAGATGTGTATACAGACATATATATGGGTATACATGTGTATGTCCATGTAGACATATATAGATCTATTATGTGTATATAACCATATTCCTGTCATGTGTAAACCTCACAGTTGTGTATACCCTCCCAGATGTATCTCACCATATGTATCTGCTATGTGTACATTATGATAAAACAACATATATGATGCAACAGTCATATCAATAACAAGGACTACACAATTTAGGAAGTAAAGGCAATTGTTCAATGCTACTTAATATGTGTATTGACAGCTATATTGATAAAACAATAACTGTTTTCACAGTGGTCATAGTGTAGTGGTTAATTGTTGTGACTTTAGTGTACAGTGTCCTGGGTTCAAGACCTGCAAGGGCTGTTCATTTTGTTGCTGGGCTGAACAAGGGCTGTCAGATGCAGAGTGGTTAAGGCAGTTTTGAACAGCTTTAAGCAGGTTTGCGTGGGTTTGTGTGAAGGTAAGCGGTGCTAAGCTATGAGTAAATGTATGGGCACTTACAAAGGGTAGGCTTCACTTATCACTGCGCAAATCAGCTCAGCTGTTATATTACAGCAATGTTGATACTTGCTAAGCATGGCTTAGCCCTGGTAATCAGGTCACACCACCCAGTCTGATAACATAGCAGGGTACTGACATCTCTAATATGTGTATGTAATGCTATGTACAATACCTGCGCCTATATGCTGTCATTAAAGTAGCAAGGGGTGTGAGTGCCATGTGTGGGACACAGACATATCTTAGGCTTGTACAGCACTGTTATCCATGTGAATGTGTTACATACAGGGGTATTAGGCCAGGGTACATGCTGTCACACTAACATGTAGTGTATCATGGTAGTACTACTGTTGAGAGTGCTTACCCAGGCAATAGTAGAGTGCTAAATGTTGTACTGACAACAGGCACACCTGCAGCCATAGCTGGACACTGAGGCCTCCCTGTTGTATCCCTGATGTGTGAGCTGTGTCACAGTATATACCACATACTGGGTAATGATCCGACATGTGGAATGTAACTATAGACTACAGTCTGTACAGCACATGTTAGTGAGGGCTTCTGACATGTAGTTATGGCATACACATTGTTGTCAAACATCTGTCAACACACTCATCCTACTGCATAGCTACTTGCTAAGCTGATGGCTGTCAGTCCCTGTACAGATGTGCAGATGACAGGTATCCAGCTGGGATATGTACAGGCATCCTAAGCTTGATTGACACTGATATGTCTGCCCAGCTGTCTAAGAACTGGCACATATAGGAGATATCACCCTGTGCACACCACATGCCACAGGCACCTCCATTACACTACCACAGTCAACAGAACATGCTTGGGTACAGGTCTCCATCACAGACACTAACCATGTGTTGTAATGCATGTTGCATGCATGTCAACTTGATTACCTCAGAGGCCATGTGCAGGAGTCACCTGGAGGAGTTTCTGATGCATGTGACTCTCACCCTGAGGGTCACCACAGTAGTGACTGTCGATAGATTGCCTGCTGACACCTGGCAGGTGGCAGGATAACACTGTACACACAACCCCTACACAACCCATCTCTCCTTGGACAATAGCTAGGTACACAGCTATGACCACCTGCAGTGATGCACCCCTGTACTGACACATGTGTATGTGGGCATGACTGAGTATATCAGTGTCTGTGTGTTAGCACACCTGTACTTTGGAATTCCTTGAGGGCCTTCACAACCAACGCAACACCCATTTTCATAGTCAGTTGTGGCTACTGCTGTATGGGACATTACATGTACCCTGTTAAGCTCCTCCCCATACCGGTGATAGAAGCCTTGCAGTATCAGCACAACAGTGTTTTACAAATGGGTTGATAGGCATGGGATACCCATTGTGTTCTGGCATGTGTGTGCAGTTGTGCATGTCCATATATCTGTAGGGTACAGCATTCTGAGGCCACATACTCCTATTACAATACCCATTGCTGCACAGTAGTACAGATAGTGTTGTTGCAGCCCATAGGCGAAGCATAATAATGCAACACCCTACTACTCATGTGGCATGTACATTAGATGCATATCCCTGTAGTACCACTGTTGGGGTATACTATGGGTTGTATTGCAGTCACGGCCAATGTGTGATGGTGGTATGGCAGAGTGTCATCATAGGTTTCCAGGAGTACAATATCCAATGGGAATGTGGGTGCTGTGTACACTGTCATTACACCAAGGTACACCCAGTATATGTCCCATGTAACACGTTATGCTTACCACTGTCACCATCAACCATATAGGTAACTGATATCACAATCCAGGCCAGTTATGCATGTGCTGTGTGCAGCCTACCTGTAACATATTGGATACATGGTCAAGTTAGTTAGCAGCAATAGGCCCTGGTATCTCAGATGTGTGTCTGCCTGTTATGTGTCTGTTAATGTGTATATGAAGGTATGTCACTATGTTACACTACATATTGTCCAGATACAGCCATTACATCCCCCATTAGCATACTGTACATGTCTGGGGATGTTCTGCATGTAACCTGTAATCTGGGACACACTTCACCCTAAACGCTGTGTGGTGTGTGCAATGTAAGCCACACACTTCAGGATGACTACATAGCTAGGTAGGGTTCTAGTCCCAGTGTTGCCAAGTAACCGTGTGCATGTATGTGGATGGGTCTACATCTGGTTGCAGGGTAGACACGTCTCAGTGGGTCACCTGTCCATGTGTCACAGGCAATAACCATTTTAGTAACCTGTGACATGTGTTCAACTGTACCCCAGATATGTCACAACCACGGTGTCACTACAGTGCCATACCCCATTGTGGAATATGACTGCAAACTATCCTTGTGCTGACATATGTACACCTTCAACACAAATGGATAACATTATGGAGACCACAATCAACCAGTCTTACTAACAGCTATAATGGATCATTGCTGGATGGCTACACTACTTACCATATATGCATTACACTTTGTTCCTTACAACATGTTACACTACAGTACTGTGATACACTGCAGTACAGTCATCATGTGCATCAGAAACATATTAGTCTGTCCCTGCATTTATGGTATGGATGACAGGGATGTGGCACAGGTATCATCATATGCACAGTGTGTGATGTTGGTTTGCCAGAGGCTGAGGGTGGGCCATATATTTGACACAGTGTGTGGGTGAGGGGAATACTGCGGTGAACTGGGCATGGTGCTGTGGTGTGTGTTTGTGTGTGTGTGTGTGTGTGTGTGTGTGTGTGTGTGTGTGTGTGTGTGTGTGTGTATGTGTGTGCGTGTGTGTGTAGATATGGGGTTGCCCTAGGTGTGTTTGTATAGTGTGTGGGTATGCACGCACAGAGTTCTGCCATGTGGCTGCCCTACACAGGTGTTTATGGACAGCTGCAGACCATACCTGGAAGGGTGTGCAGTTCACTGCCTCTGGCCATGGACATGTGGACTGTGCCTGCCAGGGGTTCCATGGGTACGTCCAAGTACAGGCCTCAATGTGCTACTCTCACCTGCTGATGACAAATGGCCACTGGTACAAGGCCCCTCCTGGGGCTGGCCAGGACCATGTGCATGTGGCCTGCTGTGGTGTTGTGTGGACAGCACCCCCTTCACTGTCGGGGCTGGTATGCCAGTATGGGAGCCCCTTGGTGTCCTAGCACATCCACGTTGACTGCCAGCTGTTGGTGTGGCTGGTTTACATCAACACGGCCTTCACCGCACTCCCACCACACATTCAAGCACGGACAGACCACGGTTGATGAGGGCCATCATCTCACCTGACCGTCTATTCATGAACTCAGTTAATGCACAGATGGCACCTGCCAGTTCATGGGCGTTGTCACTTGCAGATGTGAGAGCAGCCCTCTGCAGTCTCAGGCCCTGTCTTGTGTAACGCTGTATACATGCCTGCACCTCCATGACAGCCTGAAACATGCGCCTGCTTGTACCAGCTATGTTGCCTCTGCCAGGGGCATGATGTCCTGTGACCCTGCCATGAGCACCCTGGGATATCTGCCTATGTGGTTCCCTGCCAGACATCCGGCTATGCCTGCTGCAACCAGACACAGTAGACATGGTTACCACACTTCTCTGTGCACAGCCACCAAACACCAGTTGTCCCTCTGCTATGGCCACTGGCGATGGGGTATGTATAGGCACTGAAACTGTGTGCGGGGGTGAGGTGGTTAAAAGGGGGATGTCAAATGATGATGCTGTTTCGGCCCTTGACAACCTCACCTGTGCCTCAACAATACTATCATCATCTTCGATGTCAGTATGGACACCAACATCAGATTGCATGCAGGAGGGACCCTGACCCACCTCGCCACCTGTGAGGGAAAACAATAAACACACTTTAAAACTTGTACAGCATTGCCTAACAGCACACACACACACACACACATGCACACACACATACACACACACACACACACACACACACACACACACACACACACACACACACACACACACACACACACACACACACACACACACACACACACACACACACACACACACACACACACACCACCATAATGCCTACCTATCCATGACTTTACAGACAGTCCCACATATATTTCCATGTGTTCCCCGTCCTGTATCACACTTGGTAACATACACACATCAATACCACTCTTTAACATATCAGTCCTCTAAATGCCTAGACAAGTGAGCACAACACAAGACCTGTTACTACATTACCTGCCGAACCTGTGTATAGTGGTGTTAGATGGTCTCACTGCTGTCATTCAGTGTTCACCCTGTATATGTCTGGACATCATGGGCATGGCCCCTATATGTGTGGGCTACTATGTTCACTCCATATCACACACTGGTGAGTCATGTGTATGTATTTCTCAGTACATGCCAGATATGCTGCTCAATCAGCCTATCATGTGACAACTGTAATTTATGGATACACTCCCTGGTGTTGACTAGTACTTCCCCAATGCATCTGTAGTGCTGCATACGTGGGTTGTAGGTCACCTCTCTGCTGAATGTGATATTAAGGGTATACCTGGTGTCTACCCTCCCTCTCAATGCCTGTTCCATGTTACAGACCTTACTATACTATCAGCTGTCCTGTGATTACATACATGACAAGTATTCCTGGTGTGCAATGTGGCAGTCCATGTACATGTACTACACAGTGCCAAAGGGAGGTACTGCTGTATGAACACCCCACAATCACACATGTGCATACATGGCCACCCACACAAACACACACACATGCACACATGCATCCTACATGCATCAAACTCCCTCCACTTCACCAGAGTGACCCTACAGAGAAATGAACTAACTAACCACCAGGACACACACACACACACACACATACAGGTGATGTTGCACAATGATAGTACACACAGTCATCCTATTACCCATCTGTCAACATGCAGAACATATGGTACACAACAGCATGCAGTGCAGCTATAGTCAATCCATGCTAGTAAAAGTATACATGTGTGTGTGATGCATGTGCTGTGTCACTAGGTGATGCCCCTTCCCCTGGATACCACTGCACCCATGTACACAGTACTGCTGTACACCTGTTTTGCTCCCTGCCATGTACTGTGCACCACACCTCACAGGTGTACAACCCATTGCAGAATGTGTAGTACTGTGCCAGTTATGTCAGCTTTAATGCTCACAGCCCCTATGTTTTTCAGCAAGACATACCCGGGATGATATGTGGACAGATGTCATTTGTGAATGCCTGATGTCTGATTTACAGCTCTCAACAGCAGCGGACCATGTATGACCAATCCAATACTCTTAAACTAACAACCATCAGAGCATACCATGGCTATGGGGGGTGTACACACCCTTCCTGATATGACACACCCATCCATGATCTACATTGGGACCACATCACTGCATATCTTAACTGTACATGAGCCCGATATGGGGCATATGTTCTGTAATTTCACATACAGTGTCTACAGAATGCATTAGGTGTGCAGATGCTGACCGCGATGCATACACTCCATGTGGGCAAATGTGTGCTATGACAGTTTGTCGCACCTCTTGTGTGTACTACAGCAATCACTAATCCTGGTGGGGGTATACCAGCATGGGCCATCAGCAATTGCCAGTGTATGTTCAGTCTGCCCTACACATGTCCCCATAATCTGCATGATTGCAAGGTCTACTCATGTGCACATCCCTTGGTGTTAACACACTGCCTTCACTATTGCTGTGGGGGTAGGGTTATGTTTGCCACAGGTCCTGAACCTATGTGCAGATACAGTCATTCTTAGCAACCTTAGGATCCCTGCTGCAGTGCACTGGTGTGTCATGCTGACACCACCCCCTCTGGCCTTTTTGCAGATGCATGAGAAATAAGCCCTACACATCTGTGGCACTTTGCAGTGTCCCATACACTGAACACCACATGTTACAGCCTAGACCCAGCTGATAATGTGGACTACTGTAATGCCTTATGCCATAGTGTATCTCTGCAGCAGTTGCCATTGTCCTACAGGTATATACACTGGTGTTGCACTGTATATGGGTGTTGTTCCAAACATGTCCCTACTGTAGGCCATGTCTCCCACCATTATGATACTCCCTGTGGGCACATTCTGCAATGACAGGATGTTAGTTATCATGCATGTGTCTGACATACCCTTCCAATACCTCATCATGGTCACCTCTGTGATGCCGTGCATTTTAAAGACCCAATACGTGCACATGTATAGCACGCATTCTGGGTAGGTGTGTTAGATGTGTGCATGAAATATACTATCGCCATTCCATGCCCGGTGTGTTGGCAAGCATCTACATAAATCATACTCACCAGCTAAAGGCTGCTGCTTTGGTGGTATCCCAGAGAGACCTACATAAGAGGGTAAGAGATGCAATGTCAGTGGCCACACCTGTGGCAGTGCTACAGGGTGGGTGCAGTATTACAATACATCAATGGTACATTTCCACAATACTACCACATATGGACATCTGTTTATCATTACTATGCAGCAGCACAATATATCTATGGCATGTCAGATATGCATGATCTACCTGTACTGATGTGGATGTATATGCAACAGTGGTCTACTGATGTACCCTGTGGCCTTACCTGCATGCTCCTCGGCCAGTGTGTGGGTGGCACCCACCTCCACAAATGTTCCTGGTGGTTGGTGTCTGGCCGGACGGGCAGGTGCCACAAGGCTAGCTAGGAGCTCCTCCACACATGTCAGGGGGATGGATGGCATGGCCCCCCCTATGGTGAGATGATCCCCCATAATGCAGCAGCATGCTGAAGGGCATTGCAAAGCAGGTCAGAACAATGATGCTGGACCTGCTCATAACTGCGGTTGTGCAGTCCGACATCACTGACCCTGTGGACTAGGTCATTACACAGGGTGGTCCACTCCTGCTGCTCATGGGCACCCGGCAAAACAGGATAGGGTAGTGCTGGATTAAACAGGTGAGCAGTACTTTATTTTCGGCAGCTGAATAAGATGGTAGCCATGCATGTGCCATCTTGGCTGAAAGACATAAAGATGGAAACAGGTCTGAGTAACTCATACAGCAAGGTTACCACAGTTCTTAATACACATCTCTGTCACCCCCCCCACACACCATATCAATGACAACAAACTGTACACACAGCTCATTTGGTATGGCTACAGTTTACCTATCAATGGGGTAGATATTGTATTGTACCACACTTTGTGCTATGTGTTTGTAGCCATGTTCCCTGTGTGGACACTATCATTGCTGGCCTGTTACAGACTATTCACCTGCATGCCATTTCAGGGCCACTATGGTTCCATATATGCCAGTGCAATGGCTGCTTTGTGATTGCTGCACATTTTACATTCTGTGTTATTGGGGATATCTATGCATTCTGTTGTACATATTCCAGGATTGTGTAGACTATTACTACCAACATATGTTCTATAACAGTGACACAATAGCATGTATATGCACTATTGCCCAGCAGAACCACATCTCCAAACCCATCTGCCCATGTTACCTGGCCACATCACATGTGTGTCCCCCCCTGGGGCCTCCTCATGTACTGGTCCAGCAATACCGTCAAGTGTAACCAACCCAGGAGGATGTTGTCCCCTCCCTGGGGGGCACACACAGACATGTTCCTGTCACTTGAGGTCAGGTCCAGGGTCTGTTCCATAGAAGGCTCCACAGACACACGTGAGATGTGCTGCATCACTCTGAGACACCCAGTACACATTCACAGGGCCGACATACTTCTCCTGCTCAGCCTCCAGGTCCGGCGCCTTCAGGACGTAGACTGCTGTTGTGAGTAGCAGTGGTTTTGCCTGTACATCACACAGGACTTGTGTCAGATATATCACTGACAGTGTGTGTGTGTGTGTGTGTGTGTGTGTGTGTGTGTGTGTGTGTGTGTGTGTGTGTGTGTAGTGCTATCAGTACATGGCTACATCCATTTCTGTTTCTAACTTCATACTCCTGACTAAGGGTATGTTGCAGACTATCCTGTAACACCAGTGACTTGCTTAGTGTATGACAACAGTTTTACACTTATGGGCCTGTGTTCCACCTACATACCAGGCTTTGCACATATGACATGCTGTCAGGGGTTGTTCTGTAATGGGCTGTGAGTATGTCATGCTGCCATTCCTACCATCAGTCCACTGCTGTTGTGCCCCCCACACATACTGTGAGGTTGTGGCCATATATGTGTGGGCTTCACCTATACAATACATGTGTGCCCTTATGCACTCCAGAGGCCAGTGTATGTAACAGTGGTATATGGCCCTGTATTATTGAGTCTGGGGGGATGCAACATAACCAACCTAGGTTGTTATAACATGTGGGGGTATCAGAGATAAGCTGCCTTAAGGTATCTGGATGTACATTAACATACAATCCACCTTGGGTAAATGCAGGCCTACTGCCTCCTGCCATACAGACTGTTCTGTTTATCAATGTGATTGAGATGGTGACAGTTATGCATTGTTATGTAACAGTTAAATCCCATTGTGTTAACTGAGGGCTTAACCTCGTAGGGATTGTGTACAGAGTGTAGATAGGGGCTGCTGACCTATACATCTGCATCACTTACTGTTGATTGTTTGGTATCCTGTTGCCCAGTCTGTCTTTGCTATTGTACTACTTGAAGGCCTCGGCCTGCACAGCAACATATATAAACCTTTCCAGACTACTGTATTAGTATAACTGTTTCAAAGCTGCATTACTCTGTTGATATGGATGTCAGTGTCTAAACAGCTATATGACATGGCATATACAACTGTAATAGAACACAAATAAAGCATTCCCATGTATGCAAACCTGTATGTGGTGTTATATCCTTTGACCTCTCTGTGGGTATACGTTGCAGGCAATGATTGTCATTTGTATGGGTGGCTCATACAGTGTCCAGTTGGTAAGGTGGTAACTGTAGGCATAGTGGCTGTTCCATATTGTGCGCACCTTCTACATATGTATCTTTCTATACATATCTCTGCGTGTGTATGTGTAGTTACATATATATATATATATATATATATATATATATATATATATATATATATATATATATATATATATATATATATATATATATATATATATGTGTGTGTGTGTGTGTATCTGTATCTGCATATATGTGTCTGTGTATATGTATCCTAGGGATGTTGATTGCTTCCACATTGTACATTCCCTATGGGAGCCAGACTGTACTGCATGATATGTTACTGATACCAGCCTGAAATCATACAGGTGGGATTCTATACTGCTAAGATCGTGTGCCCATGTCATGCCAAGTCCTGGTTATGGGATCTGCAACAGTTGGTAGTGTATTGCAGGGCAGATGTGTTTGGCTGTGGGAGGGGATACTTAGTCGTACAAGATGTATGTTGTTTGGGGCCTCTCAACCCCATTAACGGTACATGTTGACATATATGTTTTTGTTATGTTCCCATTTTTATCTACAGATGTATGTCCGTATATACCTCTATATATATATATATATATATATATATATATATATATATGCTTACATATATAGAAATTGCTGTATATATATATATATATATATATATATATATATATATATATATACATATATATCTATAGATGTATGTATATGTATGTATATGTGTTTATATATATATATATATATATATGTATACATATACAGATATGTTTTATCTATTTAGCTATTTATATATATATGTGTGTATATATATATATATATATACACACACAGATATGTTATATCTATTTAGATATTAATATATATATATATATATATATATATATATATATATATATATATATATATACTATATATATATATATATATATATATATATATATATATATATATATATATATATATATATATATATATATATATATACACACACACACACACACACACACACACACACACACACACACACATACATCTACATGTTGAAATACACTCCCTGTACTGTTAAATGCCTGAGCTGGATGATACGTTTGTGAAAACATCAGAGGTATGTATATCTGACGTGGCTTAGTGGTAAGTCACTTTGGCTATGGTATGCAGACTCCTGGGTTTGAGCCTTGCAGAGGCTGTTTATTTTGTTGCTGTGCAGAACAAGGGCCATTGGATACAGAGTGATTAAGGCACTTTTGAGCAGTTGTAAGAGGGTTTGTGCGGGTTTGCATGTAGGAAAGCACTACTAACGTCTGGTTACAGTTTCCTATACTCAGCTTTTCAATTGCTTAACCTGTGTAAGCGTTGCGTACCCCCACGCAAACAGGCTTAAACCTGCTTACTGCTGCTTAAAAGTGCTTACTCCCGCTTACCCCTGCGCTAATTTCTTTAAACGAAAAGAAAAGAAAAAAGGGTTGATGGGAAAGTGGTGAAAAAGGGGCACAAAGAGGGAATGACAGTAGGGAATATTGCTAGGGATGTGCCGGAAGGGTGTAGGGAAGGTCCATACCTACCCATTTCTGCTACAGCAACAGCTGTGCATATACACTGACTTTGGAGGAAATTTTGGACACTCAAACTCCTGAAAGAGGGGTGAGGACAACAGTAATATGTTTTGATGCCAATTAGACCAGATTACGTGTCCAGTGGACATGTGTGCAAAATGGACAGCTATGTATGGGGCGAGATTTTTTTTGGGAATAGATTGCCCTTTTTTTTCAGGTGAGAGTGGGATGTTGGGGAGGGATAGTAGGTATATTTGGGGAGGTAGGTTGGGTAGGTTAACAGACAAGACAGACAAGACGCATACTGGGGAGGTATATGACACATGCAGGGGATAGACACCTTGAGGGGGAGGGGTGTTGGGAAATCAGAAGCTCATGAGCCCCCTAGTGGAAACAGTGGGACTAAGATCCCCACCCATGGGCAGTCACCACTGCACCTTCACAGCCCCGAACGTGGCTGTGCTGGGGGCTGAGTCGCAGAGCCAGGCCGACCCTATAGTTGCGACACCTGGCCCTTGAGTTGGTGTAGCAGATCTCCGACCTTCCTGCAGAGCTCACTAAGCACCACAACCCAGACCTATCAACAGGTGACAGGTTCCTGTCTGCACATGCTCCCAGGGGGGGGCCAAACCCCATCCCCTGAGGCAGTTCCACCTGAAGGTGGTGCAGGACCAACAGACGAGGAGGTCCCAGGTTGGGCCCCTGATGTGGTGGTGCCCAGTGCCACGGCCAGCTGAGGTGGGACAGATGGGTCCGCTGGGACCGGCCTTCCTAAACATGCTATAGTGTTTAAATTTTATCCTCATATGTGGGTTAGTAATAGTCAACACATTCCAGGGTTAGGTATAACAGCTTGCATAGATATTCCCATTAACCCAGACACCAGATACGGAACAATTGCATAGCAAACGGAACACATGCATATATGGGACCACAGTGGTAATAACAACAGCATGCAGGTACATTGCACCATGCCACCAATGTTGGAATATTTCACTATAGTGCATGCATGAAAACAGATTTAAATTATTATCAATCAATAGGACATAATCAGAACTGTGAAGTCATTACATGCCAGTTGATGTGGGTATGTAGTTTATTGTTGGAGATATGGTGGGGGGAGATGTCAATTAGCAACTAGTATATTCCTGTAGTCCACATTACTTTCCTAGTCAGTAATGTTATCTGTACCTTACAAGTATTACTACAGTACCCTATAGCCTTAGTCTGGACAATGATATGGCTGTCGTCATCATTATACATGAACTGGTTTTACCTGCAGTATACACCTCTTACCTGGTATACCTGTGGAGGAAATGTTCATTAACACTAACTGTTTCTACACATACTCACAGATTCCAGGTTGATGTTGTGCACATAGCTGTCCAACTCTTTCTGCACAGTCTCTGGCCATGTCTTGATGACATGCAGGTGAACTGGGACATATCTAGGCTACTGCCCTCTTCAATCTTTAGTGACTTACCACACTCTTATACAGGCATTCCTACACAGTTATATTATGTAGCACAGTGTGGGTGACAGTGATCAGTGATACCTTATTATTCAGAACAACAGCAACACTCACAATTCCATACAATACCAGAGTAAACAGTACCAGTACAGTGTATCAAGCTTTTTTTTTATCGGCACAGTGTTCATATCTGACGTACCTGTGGGAGCAATGTTTGTTAGCACTACCTGAATGTTGCCACGCAAAGTACCAGATTACACATTAGTATTATGCACATACATCTCACTCTGTTACTGTACACACTCTGGTCACAGTCTGACAACATGGGGGGTGTAGATAGGACATAATTGGCTTATTATTCTCATAGCAGTTTCAGGAGTTGCTAGAGTGACAGGTTTGTTCTCATAGATGTGTGTCAATCACTTGTATTCCCTGTTTGCTGCATAGACATCTGGGATCATCCCACAGACTTCCCAGGGGAACAGAGTGACAGGCAGCAGATATGGGCCCATATACTGGACATTCTGGTCTTTTCTGTACAGTTGTGGGGTATGATTCTGTATGCAGCCTACTTCCACTCCCAGGATTCAGACCATGGCTGCATCTGCTATAACTTAAACACTGTCCATCAGAGTTGTGTCTGCTATATAGATGCTGCTGTATATCTCCTATCTGCTCTCTCTCTCTTATAATTTTCCTGTGGTTTTGCATTCTGACCTTGTATTACAACACTCTTATACAGGATTTCCTAGACAGTTATATTTTCTATGACAGTGTGGGCGACAGTGACGAGTAATACCTTATTATTTGGAGCAACTGCATCAGTCACAATGGCATACAGTTCCATAGTAAACTGCACCAGTACAGGGAATCATTCTTGTATTTCTGGTCACAGTGTTGGTATCTGACGGACATGTTGGACAAATGTTTGTTAGCACTACCTGAATGTTGCCACACACAGTACCAGATTCCACATTACTATTATGCACATAAATCTTACTCTGTTACTGTACACACTCTGGCCACAGCTTGACAACATGGGGGTGTAAATGGGACATACATGGCTTCTTACTCTCATAAGGTTTTGGGGAGTTGCTAGTGTGCCACCTTTGTTCTCATAGATGTGTGTCAATCAGTTGTATTTCCTGTTTGCTACCTATACATCTGGGTTCATCCCACTGATTTCGCAGGGGGACAGGTTGACAGGCAGCAGATATGGGCCACTTTACTGGACATTCTGTACAGTTGGGGGGTATGATTCTGTATGCAGACTAATACCACTGCCAGGATTTGAACCATGGCTGTGTGTGCTAAAACTACAACAGTTCACTTCTCAGTTGCATGTGCTATTTGGATTTTGATGTCTGTCTTTTCACTGTTTCCTGTCTATGTGTCTCTCAGTTGTACTAATTGGCCTCTGGGGATTACACCAGTCATATACAGGCATTGCTACACATTCTATTTATGGTGCACAGTGTGGGTAACAGTGCTTAATACAACAGTACTATTACATGACTGCAAATCTGCATTACCATATGATACCAGAGTATACACATGCAGTCCAGCAGTCAGACTTGTATTGTCAGGCTATTACACTTTTATTTGCATACAAACTATATCAGACTCTTCCTGCCATATTCTTCAATCTATGCAGTACTTGCCTTAAACTATACAGGTTTTATACAGGTAATTCATTTACTAATACTTTTACAATTATTTCCTATGACAGTACATGCAAGAGTATTACTGACCTGCCTCACATCACAACCTCTCCAGGCAACTTCTGTGGGTCTCTTGGTTTGTGGCCTGCTCACTTGCAGCTGTGGAGGACATAAAAGGAATATTTATCCATACTATCCATGATGTGCATGAGCTGGCAATTATTACATACATAGTGGAGTGATACTTACACACAGCTGGGACAGCCCCTGCCAGTCTATCCTCTTGGATCCACTGCTCCAAGAGGTTCCCCCCTCATGTTGCTTCAGGTCAGCATAGTGATGCCTGACCTGCTCACCAGTTTGGGGTATGCCAGTGGCACTGGTGAGGTCACGGGTGAGATAGTCCCAGGCGTCCGCCTTGTATTGGGAACCATGGTACTGGCCCTGCAGCATTCTCTGCTCATGGTCTTTGACAAGAAGTCCTGCCATAACTCTAGACTCCTGGATGTACCAGCGCTGTGCCCAGAAGTGGAGACCTTCTCCCCTTTCTGCCATAGTGACCGCAAGGGGAAGCTACAACCAATTATGAGATGTATTCCTGCCTGTTGGGTTTAAGTAGGGCTGATTTCCCACACTTTTCCATGATTGGCCAGTTTTGAAAAAGCTGGGCTATGGGCAAACCTGCTTACCTAAGGTTGGCATTGCTTAAAGGGGTATAACACTGGGCACATTGAGTTAGGTGGTCTACACACTGCTTACACCTCCTAAGCTGGCCTGTGCAATGCTTAGCATTGCTTACATTAGACTTTGCATTATATTTTCTTTTTCACGTTGATTTCTTATTCATTACATCTTATATATATGCCTGGTATCCATGATTCATGTGTACGTACACTGTATGGTGTCCTTGTGTTTTATTGGGGACTTCAACTCTCTATTACAATTACACCTCACATCTGGGCTTACTGTTGTATTCCAGTTCACATATTTATGTTATGTAGTGGGTCATAGAACATATGACAATATACTGATTCTTTTCACAGGTTGTTTGATTTAACTACAGTGAGGACTTGTTTGGTGATACCTCATTTATTTGTACTGCTGTGATTGCTTGGTGGTTAACTACTGTACCTATAGTGTATAGGGTCCTGGGTTCAAGACCTGCAAGGCTGTTTATTTTGTTGCTGGACAGAACAAGGGCCTTTGGCTACAGAGTGATTAAGGCACTTTTAAGCAGTTGTAAGTGTGTTTGCGTGGGTTTGTGCGAGGGTACGCAATGCTAACCTCCAGTTAAATATGCTTACAGAGAGTTAGCTTCAAAATTGCTTAACCTGTGTGTGCATTGCTTACCTCTGCACAAACGGGCTTAAACTTGCTTACTAGTGCTTAAATATGCTTACTACTGCTTATGGGTGCTTACACTTGCTTACTAGTCCTTAGTCCTGTTTACAATTGCACTGATTTAGACAATAATATCTAATGGTTCTTGGGAACATGGGGGATTTGGAAGCTGTATGGAGTTGTTATTCATTACATATTTTACCTTCTATTTGTATCCATGATTCCTGTGTACATGTACTGTATGGGGCACATGTGCTTATCTGGGGACTTTGCAACATTATGACACTGACACCTCACATGTGCATTTAATGCACTCCAGTTCACAAATATATGTTATTTAGTGGGTTATGCAACTAAAATATTGGTCATAACATGATTTGCCATGGAAAATGGAATGTGCTGTAGTGGAACTCGAACCAGGAATGCCTGCTCTTAAGGCAAATGCTCTGCCCACTACACTATTGCTATATTACTTCATTTGCAGCTATCTTCCTTGTTATCCTCTTCAGCCATTTAAGGTGCATTAACCGTAGATAAGCGATGGGCACACCCGTGCACCTACAGTTAGAATAGTAAATCCATGGGGTTGTTTCAGCCCAAGAGAGGAAGTGACATTTAATCTTTTTTGCCAAGCCATTTCACTGAATTCTAACACAGAATTAAAATCTCCCCCATGATGTCTCTTCTAATGATTTTAAAACAGAAAGAAATGTCTTAAAAATGTGACAGCTCATAAATTTTTTCTCACTGCATACGTGTTCACTTTATGTTTAAAAGTATGCAGGTGTTCTTCAGTTCTGGTGTTAATTTTGCAATAATATTTCCCATGTAGAAATCTTCATAGGTGCAACATGAAGCTAAATAGACTATTTTTTTTTCAGAACTACAAGTCTACAGCCCTCAGGACAGAATAATTTCTGCATTCCATACAGTGCTCTGTTCCTGTTTTTTATGAATTTGCATATTTGACATGAGTTGCATGAACAGCTACCTTAATTTTTTTCTGTGTACAATTGTACTCCATTTTCTAGCATTTCTTTATTATTCCCACTTTTTTATTTGAACAAATAAGAGTGAAAACAAGCATTTTACTCAAATCTGTTTACTCCGAATACTTTTCCAGTTGTTTTAGTTTTAATAATATTTTTCTGTGGTTTAGAATCTATACGGTACTTAATCATATAGGCTACAGAGTAATTCTACTACTTGCAAAATTTTCTTATGTTTATTCTTTATGTCTTCTCTAAATGTTGGAGGCTAATAACTATGCCTTTTCTTTTTTATACCATGGCTGTCTGTATATGCTTATACAAGCATACCTTTTGTTTTTTACACTTGGATAAACATAACTAAAAATAATAATAATAAGTCTATGTGCTGAACACACATATGTAAACCACAAAAATGTATTATAAAATTAAGACATTCTACACATTCTTTATAGAATCATAGAATCAAGAAACCTAGAAAATACAAGACAACTGGTTCTGTGGCCTTTTACAACTTGCCAGTACCCTGTTAGATTTTACATCCTTTTTTCAAGGAACAACAGGTCAGTCATATCAAGAGATTATCTGGGGATGCCCATCCAGTTGTCTAACTCATTTTTAAAAGAAGATAATGTCACATTACTTAATTTGGAGTGGAAGTTTGTTTCAGAGAAGGGGTAAGCACTATATGACAAATGTGTGTCCCCATCAAATTTTGTTTGTATGTTGATGTAAGTTTGGATCCCTGGTTCTAATGTTATGGGACTGTTTGCTTTGTGGCGATACAAGAGAACATCAATAACTGGATAAGTCATGGTTGGAACGGGAAGGCACAGCATGTCCCTAAGTCTATAGGTCACTGAATAAAGGGACAGTGTTTCCAGCCTCTCCTAGTAGGTCTTATCTTTTAAACCTGTGATTATTTCAGTTAGGAACCTCCTATTTCTTTCCAGTTGCTTGATATGCCTAGGCCTGAAAAATGCAGAATATAGATTGATAAAAACTATTGGATCTAGATGAAATTTATTTTGCAATCTGCTGCACTAGATAAAAAAAAATATATAAGCAGAATTGCAACAAGATGATCAAAGGCAAGGGAAGTATGTACCCATGTTCCAAAGTCTGTCACCACACCTTTATTCTGAAGTGGGTTGTTGTTTATACTATATAATGAATGAAAGGATTGTTTATCAAATGCAGTGATATTGTACTTTTAGCATTTAGATTTAACCCATTTTTTGAGCAATGGTTGTTGAAATGTGTGGCTTTCAGTTGGAGCTTCAGTATATCAGAGGGGTGCTTGAGGATGAGATTCAGAGTCACTCACAAACTTAGTTAGCCCTAGATCTCTCTTTGTAATTTGGAGATCTTTGAAGTAGATGCAGACAGAAGGGGTCTCTACAGGGAGCTCTGTGGAACACCCCTGTTCACCTTTACGTCTACTGAGGATTCAATTGCCAACATGGGTTCTATCCCTCAACCAATTGTCTATCCACCTGACTATGTAAGGGTCTTTATGGACAACATTCAGCTTGTTCATTATGTTAGCATGTAGTATAATGTCAAAAATCTTAGTCTGGTCATGATTTGCTCTATAAACAACATGTTCACTGCCCATGACTTTTGTTACTCTCTCAAATAAGTTGACCAGATTTATTAGACAGGATCATCCCTTAACAAAGCTGGACCGCTGGGGTCAAGCCTTATTAGATTTTTGATATCATTATTAATTAGGTCATTTATTATACATGTAATGGCTTTACAGATGAGGCTAGTTAGGATAATGGATCTGTACTCTCCAGGGTCAGTGGGTGGTCCGTTTTTGTGAAGTGACATCACAACAAATGTGCAACAAACTTCAGGAACAAAAGCAGAGGCTAAGCTCAGGTTGAATAATTGTAGGAGTGGGCCCACTAGGACATGCTTTGTGCTGCTTATCAGGCAACAAGGTTCATTATCATAACCCAACAATGATGCATTTTTATTTTGGAGACCACCTTTAGCAACTGTTCTTGGTTATGATGGGGAGGTTTGGGATTCTGGGGATATATGTACTTTGTATACTTACTTCAGGTGAACAATTTGCTTTGAATTTGTCTGCTAGTATGTTGACTAACCATACAGGATTCAAGTAGGTAGTGCCATTTCAGATAAACTATTTTGGGTGCTATTCCTTAGCTCCCAAGTGTAACTAAAAGAAGGATGTGTAATTGTCTTTAGCTTCTGATGCTTGTCTAAATTCATGGGATAGTTCTTCACATTCCTGATAGTACCTTTAGGCCCTTCTATAGCCTTTTGATGTTAAACTTAATTTGTTTATTTATTTATTTTTATTCTACACAGATTAACAAGTCTTTTTCTTTTATTATATTTTTTATTTATCCATGTGAAACATATATCTGATTTACTTTTAAACTTCCTGTTTTGTTTGGATTTAGTGGTGACTGCCTGGTCAACGTATTTATCCCTGTGGACATAAAATTGTTTATGCAACTACTTGTGTCAATATCTTGGGCAATAGAGTTAAACTTAAGTTTTGAGATGTCATTATATAATTGTAGAAGGTTAGTACATCTGAAGTCTTTGAAGGTTGTGATGCTTGCATTTAATTGTTTGGAGATTTTGAAGGAAAATGTTACCAGTTTGTCACTGGATTTAACCGAAGAAGGGTGTACAGGTGGATAGTTGATATTGATGCTGTGTTGGCAAGGAGGAGGTCAGAAATACTTTATCTTCTAGTGGTTTCATTGACAATTTGGTCCAGCGAGGTTTGGTTTATTAAATCAGGGAATTTTTGGAAGTAACCTACAGTTGAAGTACAGGTATCCCAGTTGACTGTTGGAAATCTCCTAGGGTAATGCGCATCCTGTTTCCTTGGAGTTCATCCAGTGTTTTTAGGAACCTAACATGTTTTTCTGGGAACATAGAGGAGGTCCTGTAACATGGTATGGTCTGATAGTTGATCCTTTTAGTGTGGTTTCTATCTCAATCAGTCCTGTTTCTGGGTCTCCAGGGATCTGCCTAGAAGTGATGTGGTCCCTAATAAATATTGATACTCCAGCTCAGTTACTATTGGGTCAAAAGGTGTGGTAGGTGCAAAACCCTGGAACAGAGAGAGTTCTTTCTGTACTTTTAAATTGAGTTTCTGAAATAATATGCACATATGTATGCACTCCAAATTCTGCAGGGATTCAAGATCAGGCAATTTGTTACTCAGACTTCTCGAGCAGAGCAGAGCCATCTTGACACGGTTTAGTGATTGATTTGTTTTTGCAAGGTTGGGGACTCCATTAGCTGGACTCTGAAACCAAGTTTCTGAAATTACATGCATATTTGAGTGCACTCCAAATTCAGCAGGGACTCAAGATCAGACAATTTATTACTAAGAACCCTGGAGTTGAGCAGTGCCACCCTGACAGGGTTTGGTGCTTGACTTATTTTTGTTTTTGTTTTTATTTTTATTAGGTAGGGGGACGCATTAGCTGGACTCTGACTAAAAAGGCACTATGGGAAAAGCAAAAACTTTAGCAAATATGGGGAAGCCCTGGAATGAGAGGTGCAGGCTATCCTTGGCAATGCAAGAGTGATTATCTATCATCTCATCTCATGCTATTACATAGTGACCTCTCTAGAGTGACACAAATTATGCAACCAGTTTTTGAAGCCTATCGTTTTTTCCTGTATGTTAGCATCATTCAAGGGGAATGAAGGATTCTGCTCAAAACCAGGGTCTTGTTTGCATTTTTGACTTTTATGGAGAGCTTTGTCATGTTTCTTTGCATATTCTTAAGGTTCTACATACCATGTCATTCTCACCCACATGGACTGCTGTCACGTCACAATCGTACTTGTTTGGCTTAAGGATCTTTAGGGCCTTTAATATCTCAGAAATTCTAGCTCCTGAAAGTTAACTTACTGTCACCTTCTTTTTTTAAGCCTCATGAGAGTAACTCAGTGTGTATTCAAAAATGGAGCCACCAAATGACTTTTGTTAGAAGGCTGTCTAAGTGCACTAGTCTTGGAGTGGTTAATTGCCCGGTGGCCCTTTACCAATCTAATGCTAACAGGTGCTGCTGAAATAACCTTTCTTTTACTTTCAGTAAAGTGACATTGTTACACAGGCTAAACATAATGAATAATGTGTTCCTACAGGTTAAGCTGGTAGTGCATGGTCTTCTTCTACTCTATATCAGACATCACCTCATTATAACAAAGAGAGAGTACCGTGGGCCACAGTCATCACCTTTTACAAAGAGAATGGGGGACATATAAAAACAAGACAAAAACAAACTGAGTGAAGAAAGAATGTAAGAAGGGCCTCATGTGGAGACATACATAGCGTCAAAGACGATTTCCTGCTGTGATTGGAATAGGGTACCATTTTATGACCTTTATCTGATACTGCTTTATCAGTGAGAGCACAGGGCAGAAGGCCTCCCTTGATATGAATGGTGTGCTACTTAACATCTTGGACCAAGATGGTGCTCAATGATCATGGGTACTACTTATTGAGGTAGATAGTTGTTGCTTCCCATGATGAGGGTGTCAGGCCTTCTGATGATTACAGAAACAGCTGTTGAACATGAAGCCTGCAAATCCTATACTGTAAATGTACTCCTTGTCTATACTCTAAAATAACCAAAGATAATGTTGTCAATCTGGAAAGACATAATAACACTGGCAATCCCCACATGTAATCTTTAATTGATATGGTACATTTAACCACAGACCTCAGCATATCAGTCACTTCACAATGTCTGAACTTTGATCCACCGAGATATCAAGATTACGCTGGACAGCATTCTCAAGAATACCATGCACCATAGCTTCCAGCTCCATTGCAGGTTGTCAGGAAGCAGACCACACTTGGATGACATTCTTGCACATCTGCTGATTAATTCCAAATGCTGCATACATGTTTGGGGAAATAGTAAGCTGTGATTGCATAGGGTACCTCTGTGTTGCAGTGCTTTGATAGGTATGGTCTCAGAAGGAGCAGGGCATATATCTCAAGCTCATGTGTTAGAAACATTTCCTTCTGTAGCCTATCTCTGTTTCTCCTTGTCTGTACATACCATATGGAATTCTTTGGCCTGCACAGCAATGTAGGCACAATCATGATAGTCTCTGTAGTTGTATGCTATGTTAAATGAATGGGAAGTTAAGTCCAAAGACAGCACCTAAAAATGTATTTTCATTTTAATTATTTCATCCTCCTAAATGCGTACCATTCCATCAAATAGGTTTATTGTGTGTGGTTCTCTCTTATCTCATGAAGAGGTATGTCTCAAGCATGTGTGCTGTTGCAAGAGACTAGAGAGGCTGGCTTTAAATCAGTGTACATAGGATTGTCATCTGCTCTAGAGTTGATTGCATTTCAATTAAATTTCAAAGTTAAGGTAACTTCTCCAGTGTGAAGGTCCACCTGATAAGGAACTGGAGTAGCAAGACTCTTCTCCGCTACCTTCTGCTTATGCAGCTTGCGATGGGTCTGATGGAGGTATGTGATTAGATCTCTGACAAGGTGTAATGACCCTTCTCAGGTGGACATCCATGCCCTGTTACCTGTGGATCAATAACAGCTGCAGCAGCTGGTAGAGACAGTAGCAATGTATCAAATGGCAGAATATGTTGGTCATACTGTGTCCACTTGCAACAAATGGCAGATTCATAAAAGTAACATTCTTTCACTGCTGGTTCAAGGGATGGACAGGAATTGTTAGATACCACATATATAGGCTCGGCTGCTAGTGATGATTCTCAGTAGTTTGACCTCTGAGCCACCTTGGTAGCCAAGTTGCAGCCACCAGCCCACCCTGTCTCCACCTTCTGTGAACCCTTTCCTAGTGCTCTTAGCTCACACCGTGTGTGTGATCCAACCCTGTATATCACCATTTCTCAATCCTTTGTATATATGTCACCCCAGCCCCACATGTGCAAAACCATCCCTGTTTGTCTTTATTGTTTTGCATTTGTCTGCTTGCTACTGAAAACTACTCTACATATTCCATTCATATTCAGTTTTTCCTTGACCACCATAAAACTCACCTACTATTTCTTTATATAGAAATAAGAGGTCTATAGACCTACAATAATGTACTCACCCATCCCACTCTCTTCCTTGCAATCTCCTTTGTTTTCTCCCTGTTTTTGTTTTCCTCTGCTTCTTCTAACCTCCTTTCCTACTGTTCTATATACCCCTTTTCTCCCCATTTTATGCACAAAGCTGTGAACAACTCCAGAGTTATTCAGTTAATGTACTTAAAGGCTGTGTATTGTGGACAATTGTGGGGCATCTCACAACAATAAGCTCACATAATAAACTGTGTTACAGAATTCTTAGCACTGCAGTAACCCTTAATTTTTGCATTTGTACTCACCACCTCATGTAATCTTGTACTGCCAGAACTCAGTCTCAGGCATTCAAATGAGGACTACCATTGGTTGATATGTTCTTGTTAGTCTGCTGTACTTCTAACCATGAGGTCTACATGGCTCCACTGTAGTGCTGTTTACTAGCACATCAGGGCTGAGCAGTGAAGATCATTGAGAAGCATTACTGGCTGGATATAGATTTATCATTAGAATTTTTCATGCCACATAACACTATTTTCTTTGTACAAGTGCTATATGGCTACACAGCTAATGCCTCCCAAGGTTCTGTCTTTCTGATGAGATAATAAATCAAATTCCCATCTGACTGAGATGGCAGTAGCACAGGGAAATGTCAAAGCGACCCACAGAAAATGTAGCCTGCACCAGTAGCTTACATGTAAAAAGCTATGGTTTTAGCCAAGGAAACCCACATTTGGTTAGCAGTTTGGAGTCTCAACAGTACAGGCAAGGAAGATGATTATGCCCATTTCGGGGGTGGGAGATGGTAGTTCCAACCTGGTTTGCACTTATGCTCTGATTACATGCTTTTGGCATGAAAGCAGAGCCCCAAAATGATGAATGGAGCCTCTGCCAGGAAGACATAAATGTAATAACCCATGCCTGTGACAGCAGCCCCTGTCAGTGCATGTGGTGGATCACACATGTACAGATTAGGGGGCATAACTGGTCCCTATGGTGACACATGTCCTCTGTTCACCATCAGGGGCAAGGTCAAGAAATAAAATTTGAAGAGTTCTCATTGCCAGAATACTTTGAGAGCATGAAGCATCCTCATGTCTGCCTGGATGACAGCCCCCCCCCCCGACAATATATGTTTGGCTGAGGGAAGGCTTGATGATCAGCAAACAGAGGGCAAATATGACTCAAAAACAGCAGGGTATTCCCTCATCTCCTTATCATATTCCCCCATTTTATACAAACATCATCTTTGAAACACCTCTGGAAACAATGGATAGAGCTAGGGGACAAACACAGTCAACAAAAAGTAAGTAAATAAATAGCATAAATTTGTCCCTGCCTCACAGTGTCAGCTGCTTTCATATGGGAAGACATTACAAAAAGACAGAGAGTATTGCAGAATTCTCCAAAGCTGGAATACAATCAAGTTTCAATATGTTATGTCTTTCAGCTTTAAAGAGCTGTGCAAGTCATAACACTCAGGTAGTATTATATTGCAAATCAGCTGGCTCATCCAATCACATAAAATACTCAAGTAGCTATTTTTCTTGAAGAGATTCTTCAAACTTAATAGTGCATGTAAGATCCTAGCTGTGGAAAATACATGGTATATCAGTCGTGATGTCTTCCCATAACCTTAGCCTGAAGTAATCTTTCTAAAACAATTTGGTGGAAGCAAGACATTTTTTGAAAATCATTTTTCACTCTGAAGAACTGAAGTGTTAAAAAAGGGCTGATGAAACCTCTTGACCTATGAACACACAGACATTCTGTAGCAACAGTTACTGGAGTCTGTTAACAATGTCCACCTGAAAGGGATGTTTATGTAGAACATTTTAAAAAATAAACAGCTCTAGAGTAGTTGAAATAACATGTTTCGCTCGTGAACTAATTATCCTTTTCAGATAAGAACTTGATTGTGTTATTTTTGCTTTTAAAACAGCTCCACACTTGACAGAGAATCCTTACTTGTAGGGTTTGCTTAAAGAGGTGGCAGGGAAATAAAGTCTGTATGCAGCCTTAAATGTTGGCTTAATATGTGGTTAAGCTATTCAGCAAAACAATCCTTGTATTTTTGTTAGTCATTTCATTCAGAAAGCTGCTTATTATAGAATCGCAGTGAAAACCAGAAGCATAGAAAAGGTGGGGTGAATGGGGCAGCCATTCCAAGTATCAAGTGTTAGGGGGCCATGTGATCAAGAAGTGCAGTTTCTGTATTCTTTTTCCTGTACCAGCATTTCTGAATACTGGTAGCTGTATTTATTTGTGCCTTCCGTGAAAGGTTGGGCGCTGGGCTGGCAACTCGACCCCATAAAAACTCCACTGCCAATCATGAGCGGACAGGTGATCATCTGTGGCAACCCCTAACCGGGAAAAGCCAAAAGAAGAAGAAGGTAGCTGTATTTATTTGTTTATTTTTTTTAAGAGCTGAGGGTGTGGAGAGCTATATTGAGAAATGGCACAGGGCACTGGATGAGACAGCTACAGCTCTGCTGAAACTATAATATTGTACCTTGACTGATTTAACACAGTTAGGTGATACAGCTAAAAAGAAGTACTGTTTATCAATCTTATAGCACCTCATTAAATTCCCTTAATCTGAATACATCTTCTCCAACATATTTTTTTTTTTTACAGTAAAATGAGCTCTGTAATGAACAAAGAAGAATTTAAATAACATAGATTATATTGCAGTGGTTCTTCTTACAGTCTTTTCATATAGCTGCACTTTTCGATATTTAAGTTTTAGTTTATGCTATGTCTAAAATCTAGGCTAATATAATTTCTTTGAAATGTTGTTCTTTGCTACTGCAACTGCTCTCTGCCCCTTTATTAGCCTGGTCCATCTTTTCTATCTCCCACATTTTCTTGCACTCTTATTTTGTTTTGATGACTTCATAGCCTTGGACATTCCACTGCCATCTTTCCATGTGTTCCTTATTTTCATATCTGGCTTAGCCACATATATGTTTGTAGTCCTCACATATGCTGTTTTGAGATTTTGCTATACTTTATCGATTCCACCTTTTTCCTCTTCTTCCTGAGTTTCTAGAGACCAGAGTATTTTCACAAACTCTTGTGCTTTTACTCCAGTTTACTTCCTGTTCTTCAGATGAATCTCTGTAGACCTTAGCAGCTGATTGTGGCCACCACTGTTTTTTTTTCCTGTGGGCTGACTGTTTTGTTGGTGATGAGGTTATACTCCATTGCCATCTTTTTACTAGCTGTGTCTGCCTGAGGTTAATATTGACCACTCTTCTCCATGATGTTATGACTGCCTCTCTTGGTGAACCATGTGTTGACCACCATCAAGCCATTTGTCATACTGAAACCTAGAATAGCTATTCCTTCTTTATTCCTGTTGCCCCACACATGGTGACCCATCCTGTCTTCATATCTTATTCTAGATGTCCCAGTATGACCATTTATGCCCCCATTATCAATACCAACTATATTGTCCTGCTTTATCTAGTAGGTCTTATAATTGTTGCCTGAGTGCACTCTTTTTCCTCACCATCACACCTGCTGTGTTGCATAGGCTGAGATTATGAGTACTGCCCTACCACTGGAGTCTTATTACAAGTGTGCTACTGACTGTGATGACATCCCTCAATGTCTTCAGAATACTTTCCCTCACCACAATTTCCACATTATTTCTAGTAATTCTTCCTCCCGAGTAATAGTCTTTGCAGCTAGCTTTTTTGCAATACCCTTCTTCCTTGCGCCCTGGATACATAGAATGTCCAGCCTCCACCTTACCATCATGTCATCCACTTTCAACCTACATCCTGTCAGTGAGACTATATTCAATGTAGCAATCTTATTTTTTGGCTGGTTAATTGTTCTTATGTCCAGATTTTTGCTCAACAGAGCTATCCCAGGTAACCCTAGCTGGACCCCAGCTGGACAGTAGCTTATTTATCCAGGGCTTTATATTGAACACACATTGGCTGATAAGGGTAAACAGACCCATCATACCTTTAACATGGGTCCATGATATAGGCTGGAGTAAGCCACATCTGAGCTCATTGCATTAACACATTGAACCACAGTGAAAACCCACTTATCACTGACAAATACCCATATCTACTTTTGGCAACATTAGTCAATCTGACCAAATCATCTATAGTCACTTTTTCACCATTAGGTGGCTAGTTTGATAGTATTTCCCTTAGCTGAACCACAACTGATTTACTCAAGGGGAAGACAGACCTGAAAGTTTACCTTATTTATACTTAAAATCTCTAGAATATCTCCCAGGATTTCCTCTACATTTCACATTAACAATATGGAATAATTTACAAAGTGGTTAAAATGAGCATATTCCCTTTCTTCCCAATTCCTTTCGAAAAGTTCCAAATCTTCTCTGCTAACCCTGTCATGGCAGGCAAAAATAATAATGATTGCAGTGGCAGTCCTGCCTTATAGTTTTTCCTCATAGACCTCCATTAACCATGGCTGGGGGGTGTATTCATATGTTTTATCCCATTTTTAATGTCAAACTTTTAATGCCTAAACTAGAACCTGTAAGAAAGATCTAAACTCTACAATACTGAAAAGTTTCTGGATGTTGAACCAAATGACCTGTGTCTTGTCATTCTCATAATATACTGACCACTCAGAAATATTAAGCATCTGACACAAATGGTTTATGAGTGACCTGCATTGGACTGATCTCCTACAATTTAACAAGTGCTTTTCCCAGCTTGGCCACCAGCATCATTCTGAAAATGTTCACAATTACATTACATAAGGAAATTAGCCTAAAGCTTGTAGGATCCTTCAGGTAATCCTGGTCTATAACCAGTATTACATCCCCCATTGTTGACATATGATGAACACTATCATTGCCTTTTCATAAACTGACTGTAATGGCTTGGCTATCCCTTACATGACTTTCTAAAAAATCAGTAGTGATCCTATGGGGGTACCTAGTCTTACTTCCTTTGACATGTTTTATTATACTTATTATGTGTTCAGTCATCATCTTTCTGTTGAAAATGTCAATTTTCTGCTAAATTCTGCTCCATAGTCTTTCCTTAATAGACCTACTAGATGCCACAAGCTCTCCAACCAGAAGTTTAATTGCCTATACACTCACTTCCCATTTATGCTTTTTCATCATTCAAACCAGCAGTTTAGCTTCTGTGTCTCCCTTTTCCCACCAATCTGTTCCATTTTCTACCAAGCTCAGCCTCTGTTTGTAAACTCCCCAATTTAGCATTTTTAAGGAAAGAATATTTGTAAACTGCCCTTCCCTTTTGTCTGTCTTTCTTTGCAACTTTTTGAACAGTTTTGATATGTATCCCTAATTAATTTTCCACTTCCTTGGATGTAACTTCATAAGATATGATACTTGCCTTCTGTGCTGCTCTAATTCTGTCCCGTTGTGTACCTCTAATACTATTGCATTCATGAAGAGATTTATGTACCATTTACTCAGTCATTTCTTTAATGTGGCTCAGTGCTTAAGGTGTTTGTCTCTCATCTGTAGGGTGCAAGGTTTGATTCTCACCGCTGGAAGGAGCTTACTGATTGAAGATGTATATTTCTTTAATGTTACCAGCTCTCCCTGCCTGTTTCACTGGTTCATTCTTCACTGTTTGATGTCATCATCAACACATTGCCAAACCAGTTTTACTAAGGCATAATTAGATTGCATATGGTATGCAATTGCCATAATGGACATCTCCTTTGATGTGTCCCAATCAACCAAAAACGTACCCTGCTCAATGTGCATTTTTGCTTAAGTGTTCACTCACATGTACACTGAACTATGTATCTATGCACTGTGGAAGCACATGCTCATAAAAATCATGCTCCTTGGGTGCAAAATCTAGTCCTTCTACGAGATGTCACGCATATGGAAAGCCAGAGTCATATTCTTCCCCAGTATTGGTGAGGTAACAACAGCTACTCATTCCTATCCTTTTTGTATAGACCCTAGTCACAACCACTGGAACTGACATCCAAACCAAACTTCTTAGTGATTTGTACCACCCCCATTTCCTGTTCCCATATAATCTATCCTATCCTCCTATCTCAAATTATTTTACCATTAAAGTATTCACTTCCTTCATTTTCTTCTGTGCTTTTTTCTCTTTTTTCTTCTCTTCTCAGTTTTTTTCATCTGTTGTTACTCTCTCTCCTTACTTTTCTGTTGCTCTTTGCTACTGATTATTGATATATGCCTTTGTGTACCTCTTGAAGTCTGGTGCCGTCAGCCCTCTTTGCCTATGCTAATGCTGAGTTTTTCTCTAATGATCCTGTTTTTTCCCCTTTGCATATGAATGTGTTGCATCTTCGCTGGATGCCTTTGATTACTCCTTCCCTGCCTGCCATGGGGATGTGTTGCAGTACAAATCCTATCCCAAGGCTTATCATCATTTTCACTACATTGACCCCAGCTGCTGGGGAGGAGGTCTTGCCCTTCCACCTACTCAATATTTCTTCCATTTCTATTTCTCTTTCTTATAATTCCTTTTTCTTGCCTTGTTTACTGTTTCCCATATTTCAAGTCCTACATATTTCGCTCCTGGTTTCTCGGGGATACCCATCCCTATATTGGCCTCCTTTTGTTCAGTATTTTCTCCTAAGCTTATTCATACTGCTTTCTTTAGGTTGCATTCCAGTCCTTCTTCCTGGTTAAATGCCTTGAATTTCTCCATGGTTATTTCTGCTGCCCCTTCTATGTTCTCTGCTAGAAGTATTTGTTCATCTGCATACAGGAGATACTTGGATCCTCCTCTCTGCATCTCAAGTTCATGCAGTGCTTTCCTTATTTCCCTTGCTAGCACCTCCAAGCTCAGCTGCAGGGTCACTGAATCAAATGCTTTTTTATAGTGGACAAGAGTGCTTAACCGTGTATGTGGTTGTGGATTTATTAAGTATTTTATTCAGTTAAGTAGGCCTGATGATTGGTTACTTCCTCACTCTAGTGCTCTTGTGGTTCTAGTGTGGCTTGTATGTTTGGCAGCAAGCATGAGGGCGATAAAAGTTCTTATTCTTTTTTTCTGCATCATCTCTGCTTTCTGCCATTTTATTGCTTTTCGACCATTATCATGGCAATATAGATGTGGGTGACAGAATGAAAAAAAAAAAGGTTTTGCTTATTTTTTTCACCTTCTTCCTGCTTCTACCTGTGGAAGAATGTTCTTACACATGGTCTGCCACCACATGGATGAATCACCAAAAGCAGCAAAGGGGGACAGCAAGATAACAAAACATCTGAAAAGAACTTTATTGTTCTCTGATATAACTTTTTGCTGTAGTGCAAACTGCTGCTATGGTGCTGTTGTTCTCATAACGTTTGTAACTTTTGCTAAGGTGTAGGCTGTTGCTTATTGTTGGATGGGGCTGCTGATGATTACTTATTATTGGGTACCCTACTGTTGGGTTGTAGCAGTACTTTCCATTCCATTCAGCAGCCGTGGATTTAGGAGAGAGTATTTTTCCTGCATTTTCTGAAAGGGGAAAGAGACATCTTTGTTCCCACATGGATTTCTGTGCACCAGTTGCTTACTGTGAACTGCAATCTATGTAGAGTGTGAATTGTAAGGGTTGCATTGACCAGTTGGGTTTGATGTGTTTTTTTTTCTTTCTTTCATTCCATTCTTTCAGCCTTTGCTATGAAGTGAAAATTCTTGGGTATAAAGGTCATTTCTTCTTCTTTTTTTTTTTTTTGACCCATATTTTTCCTGTTGTGGTAACCACAAGGCAAGATGGTTGTTATTTGGTTACTTAGCATTGGTTTATATGGCCATTTTGCCCAGTCAGTTTTGTGGTAGTTCCCTTTTTATTAATATGACTTTCGCTAGCTTATCACAACATTTTGTTTTCCTGTTTCTGCTGGTACTTCTGTGGTTCCACCTTGGTGTTGACTTGATATCTTCATTCTGTTGATTTTCTTACTGTCCTTTCATTGCTCCTATTAACACTGTACTTTCTTTTTCTGTTGCTTCTGTCTTATGATTTGCTTGTTTTTTTTACTCTTTCACACTTTCTGTTCCTCATTGTTTCACTGGTCCTCTCTCATTAAACTGTTTGGTATGAATTTGTCTTTCTTTGTGGTTCTTTCCTGTTATTTGTATTGGGTAGGTTGGTCTTTTTGGTTATTTCCTGAATGGTCTCTTTTTTTACCTTTTGTTTTGTAGGGAAGTATGACTCTTTTCTGAGGCATTACATATTTTTCTTTTGTGTATGGCGTTGCTGACTTCTATTTCTTGTGTATCTTCAATTAGTACTTGGATTTTATTTATGTCTCTGTCCATTTTAAGGAGATCCCAGACTTGTTGTAAGTTTTTTAGAAAGGTCTTGTGTCTTGCAATGTTTATTAATAATTTTGTTAGGAATTGGAGTTTGGAGTTCACCCCTCTTGTTTTCAACCCCTTTCTTATAATAGTATATTTCTGTATCTGGTGGTGGAATTTATCTGAGTAGCCAACAGTAGTCTGATTTCTCTGCCTACAGGACCTCTTAGCCTTGTTTTGGCGTATTTCAGTATCCATTATTTTGTTGTATATAAGTGCATCTTGCAGGGCACATGTCTGGATTGGGCTCTTATTTCTCATATTTTGCCTGTTCTATGTTCATAGGTAATTACTAGGATAGCTGCCCTGATAGGCCATTTTAAGCCTAACCAGTTTCCCTTAGTGAGAATCTTAGCCCTGTATCTGTTGTCTGTGAGGTAAATATGTTAACCATTATGGCAACTCCCAATCTATCTTATACATTTCCATATCTAGATTCTCTCATGGGTTCAGCTGAGATATTATCAAGTTTTTGAAAAAGCTACTCAGATTCTTTCCAGTTATTATTTCACTAACTCCAGTAATTCTCAAGTTTTCCCTCCTGGATTTATTTTCTTGCATACCCATTTCACTTTTTAGCTTTCTTATCTCTTCTTTCAGACTTTTTTTAGATTCTCCATGCATTGAGCTAGTTGTTCATCTGTGCTTTTTGATTTTTTCTTGTGTATATGATGTTTCTCTTGTAGTTTCTCTATTTTCTGTTGACGGACCTATATTGTTGCTTTAGGAAATCTGGGTCTTTAGCGACCCTCTCTACCATCCTGATTAATCTTCCTACATCTGCTGCTAGATTCCTCTCTTTTTCTAGCTCCATTGTTTCACTGTCAATTGTGCATTATCACCTTCTATTATTTTCTTTTTGTTTCACTTTTCTGAGTGTTTCTATGTTTTTAGATCAGGCCAGAGCTTAGGTTTAGGCAGCCAGCTTGGTAAGCTGCTCCCAGGAAGTCCCTATTGCATTCTATACTTCACATCTTAACAAATAGTTTTCTAAAGATGAAGCTGAATGTGTGGGGTAAATTGAACACAAGATAAACTAAATGAAATCAGCTCAGTGGAAACACCAATGCAGTAGAAAACATATAATACACGTTCAAAGACTTTAATAAACCACAATAAAACAGATAAGAGCTTTTATCCCTAATTTGCATAGTCTTCATCGGATAACTGTGACTCTCTAAGTCCCAGGTATATATATCCAAAGTAAGTCAAATGATGCACACACCTCCTATTAATTAGCTCCTCTTAAAAATAAATGTCCTTAAAGCTTCCTAAATATTGCTGTTTTAACATATGAAACAATCTCATATAAAGCTGAATTGCATTAACTTTATAATATAAAACAATAAATAATAAACATTCCAAAAACACGAACATACTAATGTTCAAAATGCATATAAAGAATGTACAAATGTGTATAAAAAATACATACATACATTTATATTCAAAATAAAGGGCCAACTACTTTTCATATAATTTCATTTTTAACAAACTCTGTATGGAAATGATTTCTTCAAAGCCCAGGGGTACTGTGGCATTTAAATATATCTGCCACCACAGTTGTCATTGATGTATAATGATTTTTCAGGATTCACCCCTCAGGGTCCTTTTTACCTTTTCTTTTATATGTTTGCAAAGTGCATTTATGATTTTATTCTTTTTAACTTCATAAATATGTTCATATATTCAATCTTTGATTCTCCACTCATTTTTCCCAATATAAAAGCAGCTGCATAAGTGACACATTGCTGCATATGTGATCCCATTTGTGTTACAATTAAATCTTCCTTGAATATTAATCACTTTGTCTCTAATTTTTGCTTCATTTCCAGGATACATAATTTGATCCTGCTTACATGCTCCACATTTATTCATATTGCCATTAACAGTGGCTGATTTATTGCTATTAAACAAGTCAGTGATCTATGTTTCATGTACTAGTAATGCGCCAGTTTGATTATGTGCACAGCATATTTAATTTACTATATGAAGACACTCATTGTGAAGTCTCTATTAAAGAAATAAATGTCTCCTAAAATAAAATTGATATCTTACTTTATGAAATGCTTATAGAAGGGCAGATTAGCCCAGCTGACTACAAATTTCTTAATGTGAAGGAACCTAGAATTCCTACCTTGTTTGGAATGCAGAAAATCCAAAAAGACATAGAATATCCACCACTTCACCCTTTAGTGAATGCTGGCATGTCAAAAACTAGTTTTACAGCTAGATTTATAGACAACCAACTGAAAACCGAGGTACACAACATAAAACACCCCTTTGAGGACCCATGGAATTTTTTAACGAGGTGTAGTAAGCCTGATAATATTTTTGATATTACTTATATTACCATTGATGTCCAAGAAGACCTCTTTAGTTGTATACCGTACAATACCAGTTTAAGTTGGTTCTCTGAATACTTAGCTGACAGTCTGTATTTAGTGCAAGACAGAACTAATATACTTAGAATATTGATGGACATTGTTCTTCATAATAATTATATACATTTTGATGGTCAATATTTTCATCAACAAAAGGGTACAGCTATGGGAGCAGCCTGTGGGCCAGCATATGTGAATATAATTATGGCTGCTTGGGAAGAGAAGTTTATATTTAATACCCAATATACCAAATCATGGAGAATGTATACCCATTTCCTTGACGATATATTTGTCACATGGACAGATGAGCTTGAGAAAATCAGTGATTTCATTAATTATATTAATAATGCAACCTCTTTCTTGAAATTTACATATAACATTGGGGTGGAATCTATAGCATATTTGGATGTGAAATTATGCAAAGTTAATGGAAATAACCAACTTACATCTCAGATTTATAGAAAGCCTACCTATTTGAACATGTCTTGCACAAACCCCCATCAAAAATGAGAGTGGCAAGAATGGTGTCGAGCTATAACAATTTTTTGAGATAATGTGATCTGTGAAATATGTTTTTAAATAAGGGCTACCCTTTAGCCCTTATAAATTCATTAACATATGAAGTAGTGTAAAATAGATTATGTACCCCTATTACAACAAAAAACAACACCAAAAGTGATTGAAGCTCGTACATCATCACAGTGTTGACAAATTTATTCTAACACACTAAATTTTGTAAATGCCAATTATCAAACGAAGAATACTGAGAACAACACTAGTCGTGCATTTGTCAGCACTTATTCAGTAGATAGCATAGACATTTGACTAATACTTAAAAGAATTGGCAACTTATTATAAATGATAGGCTATTATGTAACAAGTTAGGAATTAGCCCTTGGATCATATACAAAGAAAGGTCCTAGCTTTAAAAATGTATTTGATAATACGATTAGAGGTAAAACGGCCACTGTTAAAGGCAATGTGAATAAATGAGGAGCATGTAAGCAGTGTCAATGTAGTTATCCTGGAAATATAGCAAAACTTAGAGACAAAATGATTAATATTCAATGGAAGTTTAATTGTATCACAAATGGGATCATATGTGCAGCAATGTGTAAATTATGCAGCTGTTTTTATATTTGGAAAACTGAGCGGAGAATCAAAGATTACATATATGAAGATATTTACAAAGTCAAAAAGAATAAAATCGCAAATCACTTTACAAACTTATCAAAGATTGTCCCACCCACCATTTTCTCTTCACTATACTAGAAAAGGTAAAAAGGAGCCCAAAACGTGGACTCTGGAAAATCATTAAAGAGAAGCGAGAATTGTGGTGGCAGGTTTTAAATTATGTGAGGATATTAACAGGGAGAGTAATATGATATGCAGTTGCTAACAACTGAAGGCTAGGTTGGATGGCATACACAACCATATACTGTTGTTTTCAGGGTAGCATAGGTGAGTTACTGTTATGTCACAAACAACTTACACTGCTTTTTTGGGGGGAGGGGCAAAGCTCAGTTACTCATGTCACAAACAAGCACAGCCTATTCTTTTGGTGGGGAGCAAAGGTGTTACTGCTATTGCACAAAACTATTATGATGCTCTTGTTACTCATTTGTTCGCCATCCTGCTTGTTGTTTGATCTTGGGAAGGGTTGTGAAATCAGAAACTACAATGTGTATCATTACTTTCTAACTTCTGTCTTTAATTATTTACCAGTACAGAGGTATGGTACCAAACTGAGGGCATGCACTGATCATCAGTACGTTTGAGATGGATAATTGTGTGAATCTTTGACGCCTGAGGCCTAAGAATTACTAATGGGAACATATAAATAAATGCATTGCTCTGCTGTCACATGTTAAGTTAGTTTCTGTAGAAATCCACCAATATTTACTTGATTATTGTACCAAGTTAAGAAATACATGGATATGCCATAATATTATTAAAGAAAACACTCTAGGTTCAGGACTTACTTGCAAATGTAGCAGTTGACACAGTTTTAGTTCATGGCTGACTCTTTCTAATGCAAGCAGTACACAGCCAATACATGGGAAGATAAAGATAGTGTGAGATGGCATCAGTTACTATATTTATGTGAGTGAAGAATGGTATTAGACACCTAGGTGGTCAGTGAACGTGCTATGCGTTGTCTCTTAGCCAATGCAAGGGCATACTGAGCATGCCGATGTCTGCCTCCAGCCACAGCAGCTGGTGGTTCCACTTCCAAGTTCTCCTCTGACTGTGGCTGTGGTGACCTAGGTATCAGTGGGAGGGATGTGTTTTTTTTTTCCCTTGCTAATCCTGCTGCAGCTGTTTCTGCAGGATCAGTTTGTATAACATAGCACATAATATGAAGATTTGTGTACATGTGGATGGATTATACTGCAGGACTCCACCAGATGTATCTAGGCACCAGAACCATGACTTCAGCAGCTCGAACACTCTATTATATTTCTGGTTTGAGTGTGTGCCTTGTTATGATAGTCTTCAGTGGCTGTGTGTGCACTTCTAATGGGTGTTATCAGGCATAGATCCAGCGCATAGCCAGCACCACCCAATAAATTGCCCTATGTGATGTCCCACTTAGCAAACATGTGGTACAGCTCTGATGTGTTCCAAATATGGGAGTCATGTTAACTGCCAAGGCTGCCAGCACACATATTCAAGATAATTCCCTGGGCATTACACATTGCTTGACAGTTGATGGAGTGGTATCCTTTGTGGTTAATAGTGTGCTACCTAGTACAACTGCTGCATATTGCTGGCCCTCTCCTCAGAAATACGGGGAAAACATATGTGCTCACTGGCATGTATGAGTATAGCATCCAGGAATTGGTGGAGGATCCTGAATGCTGATGTTATGGCACACCCATCATGTCCCAGTTTGTCTTTGAAAGTTACCTATAGCTAATATTCTAAGGGCAACACATATCTTAACTTCCACTGGGATGGGCTCCCCTTGGCTGGCTCTAGGTCTGAGTTGAGGGAAGCAGAGCTCACAGAGTTCATGTAATGTGTCCCTGTACACCCTGAAGCACTCTACAAACTCCAGCTCATGTAGCATCTGAAAAGTTACCATGGACCTGAACAGTCTTCTCCTTCATGGCCTAGGCATAATGTTACCAGTAACAGCAGCATTGTCTTCAGTCTCTAGTACATACAACTGCCCCCTAGTATTGTGTCTCTTTAAAATGTCCTTGTCTCTACTCCAATGGTATTGAAGTATTCAGGAAAAAACAGAATGGAGGCTACATGGATGCTTTATAGCTTGTTGAATAGTTCCACCGTGCTCAAAGTCACTGGCTTATGTTGTAATTAGCACCTATGAAACACACATGCTACTTAATTGCTTAACTGTGTTAGCTCCATTGCGGGTCATTAGTGTGTGATATGCACCTCCATGTCCCTGAGCCCACTTATGTGTAAATAAGGAAAACACAGGCAATATTGTTATTACTGTCCTCCGTTCCCATGATATCATGCAAACATGGAGCATGAAACATGATTTAAAGTTTGCACACCTTGTATTAGAACTTGGGACTATTTGCACTCCAGTCTTACACATACACATGCTTATAGGAATATTTAAAACATAACTTAAAGCAGACAGAGATGACACATTTTAACAAAATATAAAATGGATGAAACAGAACTTGTGAATTATGAACTACTTCCATGCGCTTTCAGCCTTCACACTCCTACATGTACACATCTGTAAGTATAACTTGATACACCCCCCCCCCCCAATGTCATCATTCACTGGTGTCATCCATTGAAAACAAACACTGTGGAAGGGACTATATGAAGTGAACATCCATACATGGTTACAATTTTTGTGATTCAATAATTCTGATGAGTTTTGACCTCATTTACATCTTCACCTTGTTGACAGTCCTGAATCTATATGATTGATAGCTGTGTAGGCAGGGTAATGGAAGGGGAGCTCAATGTTGTAAACACAAGGGTGGGTAATTACTTTGCTATATAGCTGCATAGAGGAATAGAGTTTTTGAGAAAATTTAACTATATTCCATCAGCTACATACTGCATATACTTACGTGACAGTATGAATAGTCTTTTTCATGGGGTTTACACTTTTAGCTGTCTACATTAGTTATGAGTATATTCTTAATTTGCGGGTGGGGGAGCGAAACTGAAAGTATGTCATGGCGCCTAAAAAGGACTGTTGCTATTGTTACTCTATGTTTGTAGCATCCACCCTATCTAATAATGTAATAATGTGTCTGCTTTTACATGTTAAGGTCAGTTCTGTAGAAATCTAATAACTTTTACCTGCTTTTATTTCCATGTAAACTCCTTTCTGTGGCTGTATTCAAAAAATGTTTGAATACAGAGGCAACATGAGCACAGAGTCTACATGGTTGCTTTACAGCTTGTTGAATCACTCCACCATGTTGGTTTGCTTCATTATCCTACAATTCAGCTACATATGCTGTAATTTGCATACCATGGAATTTACCATGTTTGTGCATGAGTTCATGTCGCTACATAGACTTTACTGAATCTAGAACTTTTCTCGACCATGTGCACATCATGCCACAATGCTCACACAGTGAAAAATAACTGTATAGGCTTTATTGAATCCTACCTTTTTATCTGTATGTATTAGTTAGAAGTGTACTGATGGCATGGGCTTGTTTGTCAAGCCATTTCAGAGGTATACGTGATTGACAATACATGAAAATGGAATGCTGTATGATAAATATCTATCACTGTGCCATTTTTTGTTAAATTTGTTAATTATTTGCTAATTATTGTTATATAACTAATTTCTTTACCAACTTGCTTTGTACATTGTTGATTAATACATGTTCAATTTGATTGTTTAATACTGTTTATTTATGTATGGAGATTTTCTCCCTGGGCCTCCACTGAAAATGGGCCTCATTCCCAGTCAGACATTACCCAGTAAACAAACAAAATAAATAAATACATAAATAAATAAAAATAAATAAATATATACAAATGTGTCAGGGACAGGTCCTTTGATAGTAATTTTAGCATTTCAAAAAGGTTTTGTTAGCAAAATCGGTCTTTTGTGTGTGGGGGAGAGCAAGGATAAGTTACTGTTATGGTACAAACAAGATTTGACTGTTCTGTTGGGGAGACTGCAAAGGTGACTTACTGTTATGGTGCAAACAAGGATATGTTGTTCTTGTTACTCTCCTAGATTTGCATCCTGCCTTTTGTTAGTATTTCACATCTGTAGACCGTATTATGTTTCTCCAGTGGGTAATACTGACTGGCTACCTTTTTTGCTTTATCTGGAAACAGTTATTTTGTAGTAAAGTGATACTTATGTGTCTTATAGGACACCTACAAGTATGTCACTCAGGAAACTCAATCCACAGAAACCCCCCTTCAATAATGCTGAAAATCAAGTCATAGTTGATGGGTTTCAGCAACATGGTGTTTTTTTTCTGGAAAGGGGTTAGGGAGATATGACCAATAAGATGTGAATATGGCAGCATATTGTTCATTATGTCAATGCTGTGGGTAGCCATGACAGAACATATGAACAGGTGTGCCACAGGGCCACTGATATGATAACATCTGCAAGGAGGCGAGCAGCTGCAGAAGGCCATGATCAAATGGTTACTAAGGGAGGGCCTGTAAGGGAACCACCACTAATCTCCAATGAAGAACTCCTGGCTAGGCAACCTGAGAGATCCTGACAGCTCCCAGGAAAGTGCAGTACAGCATGTCCTGGATGTAGGCACAACACCTTCCGAGACAGCAAGCGCATCCCAGAAGGAGCTTCCGTGTAAGCTATGGTATCTCAACTATTGCATACTGCTGTATAGTAAAACAATTAAAATGAATAAGTTAATTCTGTATCAACATGACTTGTTTTGAGTGGGTTGAAGATTGCTACAGTTATAAGCTTAGTTTGGAGTTGCCAGCCATGTTCTTCTTCAAAGTACCATTAATGCACATACACAGGGGTAACTGTATTACCCATTGTATTACTGTTAATTGTGATGATGTTGCCCTTACCTCTTGCTTAACTTTTTCCAGGACCATCTGTAGTACAGCGCAGTACATCTTCTGCAGATGGTAAGCCAATTTAAAGAAATATTGTAGTTTGTGATATTGATCTCAGGCCTGTTGTGTGTGTTGCTGTACTGTCTGTAATAATGGCAGCACTGTTAGTTTGTTAGTATATATTGCACTATAGTAGGACAGGTATTAATATATTCCTATATTTCTTACTTTTATCACAGGTGATAATGAGAGTGAGAGTGTGGGCCCTGTGCCACCTGACCTCAGTGTATCCTCAGACTCTGATGATGATTTTGCCATGCTGAGTTACAGTTGGGGGGGTGCAGAGGTTGAATCGGACACAGAGGTTGGCATACAGCCATCCCCTGCATTTCCATCAGACACAGTCAGTAGGACTATGCCTACCCAGTCTACTGAGCCCAACGACACTGGACAGGTGGAGGGGGAGGAAAATGATCAAGGAAGTGTGGTTACTGTGGAATCAGTGCCTAAGTCTGTCTGTAGCCAACGTGTGGGTGAGGTGCCACACAGGAGGATTGATAGGGGTGCTCAGAGGAGGCCTGCTGTCCCTCCCCCACCTGGTGCAGGTGTCACTTCCAATGCTGCTCAACATATGTTGAGGGCTGCCATGCAGGCACAGGCATGTGTAGGCATAGGTACTCCAGACAAGTGATCAGGGCTGTGGAGGTGGCACAGTCTGACATGCGAGATTGCCTCCACCATGTTGCTGATTCACCGGATCAGGTGAATGACATGGAATGAGGAGTATCTGTGATGGAATGTCTGCTGGGAAGAGAATGGGCTCCTCATGGGTGTAGGTCAACCTCATCATCTGCTGTCAGCCAAAATGGATGTGACTGATCACACTCCCATAGTCACAGTAGTTTGACTGATCCATCAGTGAGTCTGGTCTCCACACCCAGACATGGCAGGCCATGGAGTCATGGTCGTGGGTGTCCCCATAAATGGAGCTCATCCAGCACACATCGGTCATGTTCAGGTAGTAGGTGCTAAAAATGGCCATCTAACTATGCTCAATAATGGTACTTGAGTTTTTACACAGTTAGTCTTCTAAAGACCCTAATGCTATTAGGCTAGTAGCCTCATATGAACCTATGAAGCTATGTGCTTATGCAGGCCTCACAACATCTTATCTCCCACATGGCCTGCTGATGTCATCTACTATACATTCACCTGCACTCCTGTATAAATCAGATGTAAGCTGTGGTGTCTCTAAGTACTGTGTTCTGTAGTCAGTGGACTTTGATAGGCAGGGGTTCTGTTCTCACGGTAATCAAACTGGGGGAGTGTGTGTACCTTTGTGCTCTTGCCAGACAGGACAGGATGCTTTTTGCAGCAGTATGTGGAACACTGTTATTACCATATTCTCCTCACCAGACACTGATGACTAATGACAGATGCCAAAGTTGTGGTCTTAAACTTAATGCAAAAAAATGCATTATCATCCTCTTTGGCAAGGGTGATGTTTCTGCAAACTACCATATCAGTAGCAATACGCTAAGCACACAATTAATGGTGAGAGATCTGGGCACACAGATCGACAGCAACCTTAACTTTGATCACCATGTCTCCACAGCGGTAAGACGGGCATTTTATATTGTTCATCTCATAAGTAAGGGCATTGCTTCCAGAAAAAAAAAGAGGTTGTAATTCCCCGTACGCTTCCCTCTCCAGGCCACTAATAGGGTACAATGCTCCCTTTGGTTTCAAACACCTGCAGCAATTAGAGAGTCCACAAAGGTTCCTTACAAAGAAAATTCAGGGTCTTTAAAATTTGTCTTATGGGGATAGACTGAAATCATTGCTAGTTCAATATGTGTCATACAGACTGCTCAGAGGCAACCTGTGCCTTGCATATTGAACAATCTCTGACCAAGCTTTAATGGAAATGCTGCACCTTCACCAGTCAAATGGCACATGGGTCACTCAAGCAAATAATCTTAATCTGGTATGTGACATCAACAGAACTTGCTGGAGAGACAGATTTGTCTCACAGAAGTTGCCCCAGCTTTTGAATAAGCTTCCAATTCATGTTAAACAAAGCCCCTCAGTGGCTCTGTTTAAGTGTAATTTGGGCAATTGGATGGTTAACCAGAAATTCACCCTAGGGGTTCCATCTGTGTCCCTCATGGAGAGGGGCAATAGGTGCTGATTTTAGTGTTGGCTTGAACCAGACACCCTTGGGAACATGGATTGAACTTGGCTAGGCTTGTAAGGGCCCTGGGGCCATTAGCCTAGTCACCTCCTATGATCCTATGATCCTGATGTCATCCACTATTAAGTATCATCTGACACAATCTTAGACAGACTTGAGGTGTGGCAGTTGCATAAAGTCTTGTAGTCTGTGCACTTAGGTAGGTGTTTTCTTCTCACTACAGCCAGCTTGTGGGGGAGTGTGTTTGTGTTACTGCTTGACATTACAGGGAGCCTTTTACAGCAGCATGTGGGACACTATTATTACTATATTCTCCCCACCAGACAATGGTGATGTCATCAGCTATAAAGTTTTTTCTCACACACTCCAAGACAGACTTGAGCTGTGGCACATGTGCAAAGTATTATGTTCTGTAGTCTGTGTACTTTACTAGGTAGGGGTTCTAGTCTCACTGTAGTTAACTGGGGGGTTGGTGTGTGTGTGTCTGTGTGTGTGTGTGTGTGTGTGTGTGTGTGTGTGTGTGTGTGCGTGTGTGTGCGTGTGTGTGCGTGTATGTGTGATTGTGCTCTTGCTTGAGATGACAGCAGGCCTTTTACACCAGCATGTGGGACACTGTTATGTTCTCCTCAACAGATACCGCTGATGTCAAGTGTTGTCCACTTATGTAAAATACTGTGTTCTGTAGTCTGTGTACCTTAGATAGGTAGGAGTTCTATTCTCACTACAATTAACTGCATGTGTGCATGTGGGAGCTATTCTCACTACAGTCAACTGTATATGTCTCAAGCCAGAAGAGTGTCTCCTACAGTTATTACTCCAATCCCATGAACTGACAGCATTTTGATACTTGCACATGCCTACAGATCCATTTCATACAGACCTCCCAACTTCTCCACATCATGCACTGCTGATGTCATCAACTATAAGTTGACCTGCAACCACATTGTAAACTGATGTCTGCCATGGTGCTTGCATAAAGTATCATGTTCTTAGTCTGTATACTTTAGATTAGTGAGGGTTTTATTCTCACAACAGTCAAGTGTGTGTGTGAGAGAGCTGCTGCTTGATATTAAGGAGAGCATTTTACACCAGCACATGTGGCACTGTTATATTCCTTTCAATGGATACTGCTGATGTACTCAGCTATAAGGTGCTGTCTGAGACACTTTAAGTCAGACTTAAGCTGTGGCAGTTGTACAAAATAAGATGTTCTGTAGTCTGTGTACTTAAAGAGGAAGGGGTTCCATTCTCACTGTAGTCAACTATATTTGTGTGTGTAAGCCGTTGCCAGTTATTACTGAGAACAATTTACACCAGCACATGGAACAGTGATATAGTCTCATCAACAGACACTGCTGATGTCACCAGCTATAAAGTGTTGTCTGAGACACTCCAAGGTTAACTTGTGCTGTGGTGCTTGTGTAAAGTACTGTGTTCTGTAGTCTATTTACTTAGATAGGTACGGGTTCTAGTCTCACTGCACTCATCTGGGTGTGTGTTTGTGTACCTGCTTAACAATACATAGCTCATACTTAACACGTGCAACACATAGATCACAAAGCCAGTGTGCCGAGCAGTCACAGCCCTTAAGGCTAAACAACACACCTGATACACTTGTAATAGGTGACTCTATCATCAGGCACACTGATGTCCCTCTCACCAGGCTGAACAAGGAGAAGGTCATGGTGAGCTGCCTGTCAGGCGCTAGGATCCACCACATAACACAAGCGCTAAGGTCACTCCAAGGCAAGTACAAATATGACTCGGTCATTGTCCATGCTGGTGTGAATGACCTGAGACGTACCTACCTGTACTACATGAAAAGAGACATAGAGGAGCTCTTTGAGCATGTAGCCCAGGCCGGTATGACCCTGACCTTAAGTAGCATCTTACCCTCACCAAGAATGATGCCACAATATGAAGACAAGATGATCAATTTCAACAATTGGCTTAAGTATTGGTGTCATTCAAAGGGGATCCAATGCCTGTCAGCCTGGGATGACATGCTCAACAAGCCACAATGCTTTGCTAGGGATGGCTTGCACCTGTCACCCCTGGGCTTTCGGATATTGGCAAAGGATTTTGCTTCCCCCATAATGCCTTTTTTAGGCAAGGCTCAAAAGACAAACCCACCTCCATAGGTATCACAAGGGATAAGAAACTAAGAGTAATGCTACTCAACGCCAGAAGTCTAAACCTCAAGATGCATACACTCTAAAGTCTCATTAGCATGGAGAACATCGCTATCTGTGCAATAACATAAATCTGGTTCAAGGCTCCCGAGAGCACCCCAGCACTACCAGGTTATACCTCATACCATGCTTTTTGGCCCCAAAACTTGGACCAAACCACAAAGGGAGGGGGAGTATCAATATTTGTCAAAGATACCCACACCTCCAGGTTGGTGGCACAGCACGAAGCATCAGAGACTATCCATGTGCAACTAACAGTGGGTAAAACTGCCTTCCAGTTTATAGCCTGCTACAGATCACCCTCCCAAACCCAGGAACCCCACTCGGTCTTCCTGAGAACACTGAAAAATATGAAGGTCTCTCCAAACACCATTATATTGGGAGACTTCAACTACCCAAACATAGACTGGGAGCATTACTCTAGCTCCAACACCCTAGCCCAAAGGTTCCTAGAATTTATAAACTAAAATGCTATGGAACAACTTGTTACCACTCCCACAAGAGGGGAAAACATACTGGACCTGATCATCACCAACATGGGGACTCTATGCTCCAGACCAGAAGTGTATCCCTCACTGGTAAGATCAGACCATAAACTAATCTCACTGGATATTCACATCCCGACCCCACCCCCAGCCCAGAAAACCACAGTGAAAAACTTCTCTAAAGCAAATTTCACATTCCTCAAAACCGAGGTGGAATCCTGCAAAGCCCCTGAGCCTGTGAAAAATACGGCCCAGACCACAGAATCCTTTATAAACGCATTCTATGAACACCTTCAGGAATGCATGGATCATGCAATCCCAAATAAAACCAAGACCCAATCCTCCAAAGGCAGACGTCCTGTCTGGTGGACCCCAGCCATAAACAAACTACACAATAGAAGGAGGAAGCTACTACATGATAGAGCAAAATCCCAAAAAGGGAAGGCATCTCTGATCAGTATTAGCAAAAAACTATGGGCGCTCATAAAATCATCTAAGGCCAGCTTCGAGAGAAAAATTAAACAGGACAGTAAGGATAATCACAAGGCTTTCTTTAGTTATGTTAGGAACCTGGGTGGGAATTCCCAGATATGCTCAGAATTACTCCAAAATGACAATAAATACATCGAACCCACAGACATTGCCAACATCCTAGCTGACAGGTTCAGCGCAAACTTCTACCCCCTCCCCACCAAAAGAGCAAATATCTATCCCATCTCAGATGCTCATGTAAGAGCTGCCCTCTCCAAAGCAAAAAACACAGCATCAATGGGACCAGACAGTGTCCCAGGCTGCGTCCTACATGAACTCCAAGAAGAGCGAAACCCAAACATAAAACTACTGTTCAATCTCAGCCTTACTACAGGATATGTACCCAAAGAGTGGCGTACAGCAACAGTGGTCCCTCTCCACAAAGGTGATGCCTCAACAGATCCTGGAAACGATCACCCCATAAGCCTGACTAGCTTGGTCTGCAAAGCTATGGAAAGGATCATCATGGACTTCATAAATAAAAATATTGGGGACCTACAGACACTGGATCCTACCCAGTTCCGGTTTGTTAAGGGCAGATCCTGCCTCTTAAACCTGGTCAATTTCTTTGATACAGTCACCAAGGCCATTGACGAGGGGAAGGTGGTCCACACAGCCTACCTGGACCTCGCAAAAGCCTTCGATACAATAGCCCACTCAGGCATTATAGATAAGCTCACCAGCTTAAATATAAAGCCCTGGGTCACTAGATGGGTTGCAAACTGGCTCAAGGACAGAACCCACATGGTTAGAATTGCTGGAGCCATGTCAGACTCCAAATCAGTTACAAGTGGCGTCCCACAAGGCTCAGTCCTGGGACCTCTCTTGTTCGGTAAATATTTCTCGGAGGTACAGGCCAACACGGAAGGACTGTGGCTGATCAAGTTCACAGATGACTGCAAACTGGGCACCATAATTGACTCTCCAGCCAACACAAACATCCTCCAAAAGGGCCTCGTAGAAACAGACAACTGGTGCCAGAGTCATGGCCTCAAGCTAAACACCAAAAAGTGTATAGTCAACCCCTTTGGCAAAAACAAAGTGCCCATAAATTACCACATAGGTGGTAATCCATTAAGTACAGAAGAAGTAATTAGGGACCTGGGGACCCAAGTTGATAGCAATCTCTCATTTGACAACCACATGGCCAAAGTGGTTAGAAAAACATTTTATATAGCCCACCTAATCATGATGGGATTCACATCTAGATCAGGGGAGTTCATCGTGCCTCTTTACTCATCCCTCATCAGGCCCATAATTGAGTACAATGCCCTTTTGGGATGTACCTTACCAGACACCTGTAGCAACTGGAAAGACCCCAAAAGTACCTCACCAAGAGGATCAAAGGGCTCAAACAGATGCCATATGCTGCCCGGTTAAAGAAACTCCAGCTCTACTCAGTGGCATACCGCTTGCTCACAGGCGATCTGTGCCTGACGTATAAAGCCATGTCCAACCCGAAATTAATGGACATGCTGCACCTCAAAAAATCCAAATCCCATCCAGCTACATGCTCAAGAGACTTGAACCTCAGCACTGAAATAAATAGGACATGCTGGAGGGACAGATTCATAACCCAGTGGCTCCCTTCAGTCTGGAATAAAATTCCAGTCCAGGTTAGACAGAGTCCCTCATTGACTCTCTTCAAGAGGAATCTTGATGAGTGGATGGAAGATCGTAGGTTTACCTCGGGTATCACTTCTGTGTCACTGTTAGACAGAGGCACAGTATACTAACCTCAAAAAAGGACATTGCAAAATTAATTTAAAATGGGTGGCGAAAGCCAAGCACACTCTGGCTAGGCTTATAAATGCCCTAGGGCAGATAGCCTAGTATGAACCTATGAACCTATAAACCTATAATAAAGGAAGCATTTTACAACAGCATATGGGACATTGCTTTTACCATCTTCCTCTCAAGAGACTGTGCTGATTTGCAGATGTGCAGTACACACATCAGGGCAGGGTCAGCGATGTCATTTAGTCCAGGCACAAGTCATCTCATCCTTTCCAATATAGATTTCACGAAAAAGGCCTTTTAGTATATCCATGTACATTGCGGCATAGTTTGTAGGACCTGTAGTGTCTTGGTGTGAAACCCCTGTGGCTTGTCCAGCTGCTGCTGGTATCTGGTGAGGTATATGCAAAAGGAAACAATGTACTGTTTTAGTGTTCATATGAGGTTTGAGCATAGTGCTGTTATATCCTTTGCTGATCTGGATACAATGGCCTGGCTTCTGAGGTGCACAACATAGCTTTTCTATACCACTGTGGACACTTGGTTGAAGTGCAGATTACTATCTCTGTGCCTTCCTAATTCTTGCACCAGTGGTTTCAGCATGGGGGATTGTTGTCAATGGTGTATTTACCAGAAAATTCCACTTTGCATAAGGCATTAGTAGACTGTGTGGCTTTGGCACCAATCATTTGTGTGTGTTGGCTCCTCTTGTACTATAGTCACATCACTGGTGGACACAATGATGGCCACCAATATGCATGAATAAGTAAACCTGGTAAGCTACAGATCATAGTTTGAAGCCTGGGCTGTTGATAAATAGATTTCAAACAGTATAGGGCCCAGAACAGATCCTTAGGGTACACCAGTGATGACAGCTGCAATGGTAAAGGTTGATTCTCCAACTTTCACAGTATGTGGTCTGTTGGTGAAGGCATTGGTTAACCATGTAGTCACATAAGTGTTAATCCCCAGCTGGTAGAGTTTGTCAATGGTATCTGAGTAGGGGGATTGTGTCCAAACCCTAGGACTGATCAAGAAAGGCAGTATGCACTGTGTTACCTTCATGCAGGTCTATCACACAGAAACAATGGGCTGTGGTAACATCACAGATCACCTACAGCATGACTCAGAACATATGCCTACCTGACACTGTGCGATACACACTTCAACACACCCTTCAGATGGACTATGTTCCCATAGAAGGCAGTACATTGACATGCATCCATCTGGCAGGCTTGGAAGAGCACCTAATGCATGCATGTATAGACACATCCTGACTCTCCTGATCTGTGAGATAGACCAACATGTCATCATGGACCTTTCTAAATGGACACTAGTAATATCCCAGCTGTGTGCAACAGGCATATGTGAGTTTTTGATGCTACATCTATATCTGTTACATATGTAAAATGGCCTCAAAGAGCATCAACCTGTGGAACATGAAAAGGCCAAGGCAGTTGACAGCAATCCATGCTAAGATATTCACTCCACAATGAGATACATGGCCATCAACACTATATCACCAAGTGTGTAGAACAGTTGATCACATACGTGGCATCTACATATGTAGAAATGTGTGAAATGGTCTATATCTTATGTCCAATGATCAAGTCTGTACATCATGGCTGTCTGCTAGACCCATTCCAGTCCATGAAAGAAATCACAGATGTCAAAAATGACTTATAAATCCTGTGTACCAACAGGTGTCTGGAGGACTACAGATTGTGGACAATCATTGACTCCATCTGTGATATTGGTTTAATGCAAACAATATCAACACACATCAATGATTGCTGCCACCACCTTGACAACACATGAGATGAAAAAAAAAACATGTGGGGATTTGTTTCATTAAGCAAAAAAAGCAGAAACCAAGGATCATGTAGATGTCACACCCTATCAGCAGACCATTTGTTATGTGGCCTGTGCCCTGGGATATATGGTATATGGAATGTCCACCAGCATGTGTCCACAGTGATGAGTACCCCCTTGTATGTAACACAACTTATGAGTATGTACAGAACATCCACATGACAGGCCATAATAACTTCATAGTTCACAACCTTCACCACAGCAATACCTGAATACAATGCACCCTTCCTCATGTCCCTCTATACACATCTTCCAGTGATGTGTAACTAAAGTGTACCACCTTTGTCACTGTGAGCTGTCACACATCTATTTGTGCATATCTAGATATTAGTTTTGTTGCATAAATGTTACTGTCTGATGGCATGGAACCTCCATCTACATGCATGTGTGATATCTGTTTTGGTGATGCAGTCATTATATACATAGCATTTTAATGGCATTGATGTCATGGTTTAAATTTGTGACAGTGCAGATTGTGCTATATATATATCTCTGTGATGCACACTGGTCAACTAACCTGTAGTGATCATAAAGTTGTATGTCTTCTCACACCTCTTGCATACGTTATTGTCTGGGGAGTGTGCTTGATTACACTCATAAATTGTTGACATGTCCTAATAGTTGCACAGGTGTGTTGGTACAGAACCATTTATGCTCACTCAGAAGCACATATGTTGTGTCAGAGACATGGGTATTACTGGTGGCATTATACTGATATTGTCCTTGATTGTGCATGATGGTTTTACAGTTAACCATGAACCTGTATCTGTGTCCTACTTGTAGAAAGCCTCTGTTGACAATGCAGGCATACTCAGGCAAATCTGTTTGCACAGCGTCACAATATGCAGCCAACTTTAATAGTATTTAACATCCATGATGCATGTCCTTTGCACTGTTAATGTCTGGATGCTTATATCACACAGACATCCTCCACTGGTATGTCACCTTGTATGACAGTCACATTCTATACATTTGTCACTATGCAGTCTATATTGTACCATGTGGAGATGTGATTTGTGTCAATGCTGCAACTGTCTTCCTTTTACATTTCCTATTTGGTACATTGCAATGTTTCACCAGTCCTCCTTCCCAGTGTTCATTCCTAAACTTCATTTGTGTGCCCAGTTCAATAAACACACTTCCCATGACTCTTACAGATCATTGACACAACTTGCACAGATAGTCTGGAATGGGATTCCACAATACTCAGCACTATATACACTATCCTGTCCTGTGTCTGCAGTACTTACATTAATACATGAAAAACCTTGGTGATCAATGTGGCAGTCCATGCAATCCCACTAGTCCAGTTTGCTGGAGTGTACACAAACATTGTCTTGTTCTGTCCCTGCAACATAATACATTAATATATGAAAAACCCTGGCAGTTCTTGTGACATTCTACACAATCCCGCTAACCTAGTTTGCTATGCTGTAACTAAGTTTGCTATCCATGTTGCTTTACACAGTTTCTTTACTGCCACAAAACCCTGCTTTCTTACGTTTGAAGGTGAGCCACGGCATGAATATTCATTAAGCGCTGCTGCTCACTGCTCAAACAAGTAAACTCCATGTAGGCTTTGTGTAAAGCCTACACAGAGTTTATTGAATCCCAGGATTAAAGTAACTTTAAACGTTTTGGAGCTGCTAATGACCTGTGAGTTAATCTGATTTTTATTATACATTTTTAGGTTTAAAAGTAATCCTTTAGGCCAAGTTTGCAAATATTTTGTTTCTGTTCTCTGCTTTAACTGCAAAAAAATTAAAGAACAACAATAGGATTCTGTTATTAAATGCTCAACTTCTCTGTCCTTTTTCTCCCTATTTACTGTCCCTGCTATGAATAAACAACAGTATAGCATTTAAAATATTTTAAATTGACTGTTTCTCCCCACTAGAATGAACTGTACCTTACTGTACTGTGGTGGTTTCACTTTCAAAAAAAATGTTTGTCCCGCCCTTGAAAAGCTTGCTGTAGTCTTCAATTCACTGATGTCATCAAGGCCACTGATTAAAAGTCATTTTCTGTCCATTTCCCTCCACAAACTGACATCACCACTGTCGTCCTAAAAACCCACCCATGCTGTGATGTCACAGATCCCTGGTCTTTTCCCTACCCATACAGAAAGTAAAGGATAGAACAAGGAAACAGTACATGAGTCAAGTCTTCTGTTGTGAGCTGTCAATCACAGCAGGTAGCAACTCAAATTACACTTAGCACTTTGACAGCTAGGGAAGTTAGGTGGGAAGGGGGATGGGAGATGAGTCAAAGTAGTACAATTCAGGCTTCACAAAAGAATGCAGTTTAGCCATCTAAAAAGAAGCAGAAGTAAAAAGCACATTGAAAGTCTGTACTGTGGCATTTGCATTGTTTGTGCTTTAAGTAGTCATTGAACAGAATGAAATGTTACTTAAAACTAACTGACTGAAAGGCAGCAGTGTATGCATGTAAAATCAATGTAGTGACAGGAGCTTTGGGAAGAAAGAGGTCTGCGTGATGTAATTCTTTACAGAAAATCACTGCATTGTGGGATACCTAGAGGCAGACTAAACAATCAGAATTACTTCAAGATGCCAGACCCCATGTGGTCAGACTCCAAAATTACATATAAAAATATTTAAAAACCTGTAAATAGTCCCAGAGTGGTACTAAAATGTAGGAAACACCAAACCATGATGAAATAAACATGTTTTTTTGAGTCTGTGGGTGCAGTTCTCTTTTAAATCTAAGTGGATTGTGGGAAGAACTGAGAAGTAGCATTTATTATTTCAGGTAATCAGAACAGAAGAAGGTTTAGATCTTTTGAAGTGGCCTCTGATCTGTGACTGCTGGTGTTGTGAGACCAAGTTACTCACCCAACATTCCCTGTTGTGCTGTTAAACTCATTGGCTCTTGAGTGTCCCACCCCTTTTGTACATTTGACTTTGGAAGCTCCTCCCAATGTCTTTTTGTCTGTTCATACCAGTGAGCACTAGAAGGTCGAACTAGGAAGTCTCTTACCTTACACTCTTAAAACTTCACTTACCCTCTCTTCCACATATTTTCACTACCTATTGCACACTGCAATACTTAGAGTATTAATCCAATTTCTTCCATCCTACTTTTAAAATTACAAGCATCTGGGCAAGACTACCGAACATCGGAAGAGACATTATTTTCTAGCCTACATACTGACTATCAATAACTAGAAGTCCTGAAACTGCTTCTTATAAACCAGTTTGGGATTAGTGTTATTTGTGAGAGACATTGATTCTCGACTGCCTCTGATAGGGCACTGTGTATAGGACTTCCTTGAAAGTTTTGGTTTTGGGCCATTGTGCAGTTTAGCTCTCTTGCACTGAGCTGATGTGCATGCTGTTTAGGCTATATATTAATAGAAGGCTACAACAAGTCTAATAAACTCATACAACATTTTGAGGAGACTGCTTATCACCAAAGAGCTTGTTATCTGCTTCTTAGGAACTAGATTATGATTAGTGCTACTGGTTTTGCTTGTAGTGAGAGATGGTGCAAAGGGACATTGATTCTTAGGTGAGTATAGCTGTGGTGAGACCAGCACAAGTACTAGCAAGGTATTAGCTAATAGGTGAATCACCAGCATTTATCACCCTTGGAAAACCTAATTTTGTCTTTTCTATAAATAGTGATAGATTAGCCGCCATCTAATCTACCTTTAGGTTATCACCCTAAATACTTCATTCATAAATGTTCATGGTCTTCTACAATAATGTCTCTCTAACCCCTGTCTGGCAATATGGCTCAAAAATCTGCTCTTACCCTATCTGTTGCCAGTCTGATTGCATTATGTATTCTAAGGCAGTGTAACAACTGCCTTATGTTTACTGAGTTTTCAGTCCAAGAGATGGAAATGTTGAAGAAACAAATCAGTAGTTAGTTTGTAGAATTCCCTCCTGCCATGTGGAAAGCCTGCATTTGATTCCCAGACAATACAAATTTTGGAGTTAGTAGTCTATATAATTCTTAAGGTATATATCTCACAGTCTCAAAATTGCAGGGTTTGATTCTCCCCTGTGAAAGGGAAATTAGGGAACTTTAGCAGGAGGAAGTATATAAATATTTGTGAATAGATGAAGAATCAACAATATAACATGAATAAATGTGAATAAAGCTCAGTAGTGTATACTTCAGAAGACTACAACTGGTTTTGAAAACTGCCTTGCATCTATGAATGAAATAAGCTAAAAACCAATTTGCACTTCTTGTTCTAACTTACAGATTTGGGGCAATTGACTGGACCCAAAAATTCATAGATGGAGTGGACAAGAAAAGTGCAATATGCTTATCAGATGATATATAAAAATCAGCGCATATCAAGATTGCATTCCTCATTCTGAAGGAGGTATGGGCCTTCTTGAAATAGATTGCACATATAGATCTGCAGTCACAGGACTGTATATATATATATATATATATATATATATATATATATATATATATATATATATATATATATATATATATATATAAGATCCAAACATAGTGAACATTTTAAAACATGAGGAGAAGTCTAAAACAACATTTTTGTGTAGTTTAGCAGAAGCATTTAGGTGTCAAGCATGAATGGAAATCAAACCAGAAGTAGACAAAAATCAGACAGCAATTGAATGTGCCAAAAAAAGATTGTTAGGAGAAGGATCAGATAAGAAGGAACGAAATGTAGAAAATCTATAAATATAAGTACATAGATCTTCTAGAGCAACCTCATGTTGACCAAAATTTGACATAGGAAAGGATAAGAGGAGAATTGAAACCGAAAGATGAAAGGTTATTAATGGTGGCTCAGGACAGTGGACTACATACACAGTGGTTTATAAAATCCATTGAAATGGTTGAAGAAACAGTTGCAGGTTCTGAAACAAAATAGAACTGGCGACAGTTACACATCTTGCTACTAGTAATATGGCAAAACTCCAATATAGATGTTGCTGAGAAGCATTGCAAACATGAAGCACAATACATTATAGAGAGTAATGAAATGTATATTACATGGGATCAGCCATTACAAACAGTTCAAAACATATTTGTGAAAAAAACAGACATAGTAATTCATGAAAAGAAGATAAATGTAGCGTTGATAATTGAAAGTGCTACGCCCAGTGATTAGAGTGTCTTATGTATAGAGAAACACAAAGTTATAAAATATCAAGATATACAGGCTTAAGCTAGAGTAGTGTGGAAGAAAGATAACCAGACAATCCCAATAGTAGGAGGAGCAATCTGTCTAATAAAAAAGAATTTACAGTCATACTTATATATGTTAGGTATACATGTAACCCTATATGAATTAAAGAAGTCAACAAATCTGGACACATTGTGGGTGCCAAGAAGAGCACTCTTGGCTAACATCAAAGATTGAAACAATACTAATTTCATGAACTCTAATTGTACCCTGACTTAGGAATGGGGTCCATTCTCATGATGGTTTTAGAAACCCAAAAGACTTGGAGAAATGAAAAGAAAATTGGCTAGTCCTAAAATGGCCCACAAGGTTAGCTAGCCTAGTACGTACCTATGATCCTATGAAACTATTGCATCAGCCCGCTATCGGTAACTATCATACATCTCCAACACCATGTCAATCACACCACTAAGTCTATAACTTAGACTGAGTTTGTAAAGAAAAGTTTGACAAAGCCTCCTAGAACATACTAAGACCTCAGCATTCAGCATACTAGGCACCACCTACTCCTTCTCTACCTCCACATACTATAACTCCATACAGATCACACAAGAGCCACCAGGAAAGCAGGCCTAAGCTTGTAAGGCCACTTAGTCTGTTACCAAAAAAAGGAAATGCTAGGCATACAGAGTCCACTAACACCAGACTGGACAAAAACATGGGGACTGTAAGCTGCCTGTTGAGTGCCAGGATCCATGATGTTGTAATCAATCTATGCTCCCCTAAACCAGATAAGCATGACTAAGGTCAAGTGGTGGCCCATGTACAAGTGAATGACCCAAGGTACTCCACCCAGAGAATCATGCAGAGAGATGTGATGTCACTTACTGTGATTTCATTTGAGGCAAGGAAGTCACAAGTTTTCAGTAGTATTTTGCCTTCACCAGGAATGATGCCTAGATACCAAGACAATATAATTTGCTTTAATGATTGTCTAAGTAGCTGGTGCCATTTAATTCAACAATATAACATGAACCATGTGGTGTCCTCAGATGAGATGATAGATAAAACTTCCTGTTTTGCCAGGTATGGCTCACACCTCTCATGCAAGGGCTTCTGCATACTGGCTAAAGCCTTTTCTGCCTCTATAGTGCCATTCTGTAGGCAGAGTCTCACAGCCATTGATGGAGACTTTGGTTCATGGTGGGTGATATTACTGTTTGGAATATATGACTAAAAGTATGTCTTAGTTAAAAAAAAAAAGCCATCCTACATTGCAAACTCAAACCAAAATATAAACAATATTGTGATGGCACTACACAATGCTTAGAGTCAAAGTTCCAGAACCTGAATCCCTCTTGGAATTCAAACACATTCATATCAGTGAAGTTAACTGAAACATAGATTTTAATGTAGTGACAATACTGCCTCTATACTAAGGTTTAACCTATCATGCCTTCAGGCCTTTAGGTAACTGTGGAGTTGCATCTCTATTTAGCAGAAGCACTATTACTTCTTGTCAAGCTACTCATAACCCTAAATTTGAGCTCCTGGAGATCCAAATCATAGTAAAGAAATCCAACTATTACAAATGTTATTATTTCTTTGCTAACTAATGATCTCTGCTAATGTTTCTCAAAGATCATTTAAACTTCCTTAATACCACAGAGGGTTTTGAATATCAAACCAAACACCTTCTTGCTAAGGGACTTCAAATACCTAGGCATTGACTGACATACTTAGTCCTATAAAAAGGATATGCTTAACATTTCCTAGACTTTGTTAATACCAATGCATTAGAACAAATTGTAAATGTACCCACTAAAGGCTCTAATATGTATGGCTTGGCCCTTACCAACCTAACCTCTGTTGTACCGCACCAGGCATCTCCTCATCCCTGCTTAAATCTGAATACAAATCAGTTTCCTTCATTGTCAATCTTAATGGTACTGGGTGAACATTAAAGGAAAATATCTTTAGGAACTTTTCCAATGAAAACCTACTTATCTTATGGAAGGCCACTGCAAAATTCCCAGCAGTACCCCACAAATGGACCCAAATGAGATGGCTGCTATATTTATGTCACAGTTTTTACCAGCATCTAAGTAGCTGCATAGAAAAGTCTGGAACTGTCCACCCTGAATAGAATGGAAAACCTCTTTGGTGGAACTCTTAATAAACTGCATAGCAAAAGATGGAAAATATTGAAAAGTTATAAGAAATCTCCACCACCACCACCACCAGACACACACACACACACCTGTAATACTGTCTGAAAATGTAAAGCAGAGTATGAACTTAAGGTCACTGCAGATACCAAAGGAGGCTGAAATATCTCTAGTTATGTAAAGAAATTAAACAATAATGTTTGACAATGTACTCTGTTCATTCATAATATTATTTATATTCGAATACCATGGATATGGCCAATATATTAGCAGACAAATATAGTATTAACTTTACTTCACCTATCACCAGTGGTGTGCCTACTATCCCTGAACATCCCTGAACATTTAGTTTCCCCCCTGTAATCACCTTGGAACAAGTCTTAGATCACTGCCAAATGCTAAAATTCTGTTTCTATGGGACCAGATATCATACATTTACAATTTGCTCCAAAGCATTGATATTAACAATGTCTATCTACCAGACTAGCCAATCACTTTCTTTCTCCTACAGGTATCCCACTCAACCTCCATCCTAACTCTCTCACCCTTCAACACTGCTAAACCTTTCCCAAAAATCACCCATTACACTTTGATTTGCACTGATGTTAATCTTTTCAGCAGTAGAATGCCTAAAACTCAGTTCTACACTTTAACCTCTTCTCACTGCCTATATATAATTTCTGTATTTTTTTTTTTATTTACACTGCATTTTTCCTTATTACCTGCCACAATATATGTAGTTAGCAAACATTGCATATACCCTCTCGGCTGTATTATGTATTGTGTGTACTCACTCAGACTTTATATGCATCATACTATATGTACTCGTTCATGTTTTAGCTGTGGAGCTTCTCTCCCTAGGTCTCCACTGAAAAAGTGCCTTGTCCCAGATGGACCAACCTGGTCAACAAATGTCAAATAAATAAATAACTCTCAATTGTCCAGATTTTTGTAGAATGTCCAGATTTGTGTCTCTTATTTTTGACCTGTTTCTCCAAAAATTGTGATTTTCTGGCAAATTGTTGGCAAATCGTTGAAGACTATAGTCAGAAAATAATGATGGAAATTTGAGTTTTAAATTTCAAACCTTTTATAAAATTTATGCTATTGCAAAACTTGTTATCCTATCAACTTTCTAAGTTTGTAAGAGCAATTTTTAAAAAATGATCCCTATTGTTGGGCCTTTGCTCCCCTCACTCATTATGGCTTTGTCCAGATTTTTTGCTCCCAGAGGTTGAAAGGTATGCCAGGCTCCATTCCCATCAGTGCCAATTATTCACTATATGAGCTTCCACTTAAACTATTTAAAGTCTGCTTATCCATAAAGTTTGTCTCTGATGCATGAAAAACAGTTATTGTGACTTCTGTACAAAAGGGTGGCCCTTCTGCAATCTCAGCTAAGTATAGGTCCATCAGCCTCATGGAATATATCATAGCAGGGCTCATTTATACAGCTGTATGCAACTTAACTAATCTAGACCTCACTCAGTTTGCTTTTGTGAAGGACAGGTCCCATCTCCTAAACCTAATAGACTTCTTAGAAAAAGGTTACAAAGGCTATGGACAGTGTTGAGTCTGGGCATGCTGTTTATGTTGACCTGGCTAAGACTTTTGACATGATACCACATGCTGTTATTTCTGAAAACTTAGACAAACAATTCAAAATCCTACACTTTCCACTGGATTGCAAATTGTTTATACCATCTCTGGCCGTAAAATTGCAGCAACTCGGGAATCACAAGATTCAGTGCTAGGCCCTCTCCTCCTTGGCATTTATTTTGCAGACATCCAGGTCAATATCTTTGAACAGTGGTTGATGAAGTTTGTAGATGAATGCAAGCTAGGCACTGTTATCATCCAGGAATACACTGATAAAAAACTGCTCCAATAAGGGTTGGAATATGCACTTATCTGGTGCACTGGAAATGGTCTCAAGCTAAATGCAAAAAGTGCAGCATAGCAACATTTGGCAAAATTGCTCTTCCTACATTGTATGTTATAGGTGCTGCTCTTCTTCAAACAGATATGGTCATAAGAGACCTGGGTACTTGTATGGACAATTTTTTTCTTTCATTCAGTCATAATGTTTCCTCTATAGTCAAGAAATTCTTCTATCTGTCCAGGTTAATTTCTAAGGGAATATCTTCACGATTCAAAGATGTCATCTTACTGCTATACTCTTACCTTATCAGACTCATCATCAAACACAGAAGACACTTCTGATATATACAAATCCAAGCATATTGCTCAACTGGACAGGTCCAACAAATTTTAACCAAAAAGAAAATTAAAAGCCTTAAAAACATAAATTATCCCAAAACAGTATCACAAATCTCCTTTTACAAAGTACCAGCTACTCAGAGGTGACCTGTGTCTCACTTTTCGAGCAATGAAAGACCCAATCCTATTTGAACTCCTAATTTTTTGCAAAACAGTGGCTGTACAGATACCCATCCTACGGACCTAAATTGATGCCAAAAAATAAACAAGACTCACTGAAGGGATAAGTCCCTAACTCAGTTATTCCTAGGGTATTGAATAAGTTACTGCTACAGGTCAAGCAAAGTACTAATCTGTCTTCTTTTACAGCTAGTCTTAGTGATTGACTTGGTAGACATAAATTTAACCAGACTTATTGTGCATGACTCTGCATTATTTGGGAGGTAGGCACTATTAAGTACTTCTAAAATGTGGCAATAACTTTTAAGTGTATTTACCTAAAGGTGTATATGGCTATGCCTCTCACAGTCCCTGTGATTACTTATCTAGCATTTGTCCTGTGTTTTTATGTTTCTGTATTCCTAACAGGCAATAAACTCATTTAACTTCAGGAAGTCCAAAGGGAGTTGAGTTCAGATTTCCAGATCCAAAGTAGCACAGATAAGGCACATCACAGCTCCAAGTCTAGTTCATAGGTTCATAGGTTGGTACTAGGCTATTGGCACTAAGGCCTATACAAGCCTAGCCATAACAATTTCCTGGCTATTTCTTCCCACAGTATTTACTTCCCTGGACCCCTGTCTAGCAGGGCAACTGACGTGATCCCCAGGGTGAATTTCCTATCTCCCATATAATCATCAAGGTTCCTTTTGAAGAGGGCCAAAGAGGTACTCTGTTTGACATGTATGGGCAGTCTTTTCCAGAGTCTGGGGAGTCTCTGGGTCAGGAACCTATCCCTACAGCATGTTTTGTTCATTTTGATGACAAGGTTTAGATCCCTGGAGCATGTGTCTGTGAGGGATTGGGATTTCTTTAAGTGTAGCATGTCCAACAGCTCTGGATTTGACATGGCCTTGTATGTTAAGCAGAGATTGCCTCTGAGTAGATGATATGTGACAGAGTATAGGTGGAGTTTTTTTAGACTGTCAGCATAGGGCATCTGCTTAGGCCTGTGATTCTTTTAGCAAGGTATTTCTGTGGCCTTTCCAGTTGTTGCAGATGTCTTAAGAGGTACATACCAAACGGGACATTGTATTCTATAAGGGGTCTAATGAGGGATGAGTACAGTGGGACAATGACCTCCTTTTTTCTTGATGAAAAGCCCTTAGCGATGAGGTGTGCTACATAGAAGTGTTTCCTGACTTTTCTGGTGATGTGGTTATCGAAGGTGAGAAAACTGTCCACCTGTGTCCTTAAGTCTCTTATCGCACTTTTGCTGTTTAGTGTACTGCCACCTATGTGGTAATTCATGGGTACATGTTTTTTTTTCCCAAAGGGGATAACTATACATTTTTTGGCATTGAGCTTGAGCCCATGGCTCTGGCACCAAGCATCTGTTTCTGTAAGGCCCTTTTGTAGAATATCCACATCATTTGGGGATTCAATAATGCCTCCCAGTTTGCAGTCATCTGTGAACTTTGTTAGCCAGAGTCCCTTAGTGTTGGCCTGTACTTCAAAGAAGTAGATGCCAAACAAGAGCGTTCCCAGGACTGAACTCTGAGGTACTCCACTTGTCACTTGCCTGGTGCTGGATTTGGAGTCGGCTACTTTTACAGTGTGGGTTCTGTCAGTAAGCCAGTTGGCAACCCATCAAATGAAGTAGGGATTAATGCCCTGCTTAGTAAGTTTATCTATGATTCCAGAGTTGGGGATGGTGTTGAAGGCCTTGATGAGGTACGGTTGGGTTGTGTGGACCATCTTACCCTTGTCCACGGCTCTGGAGACTGATTTGAAGAAGTCAATCAGATTCAGGAGACAAGATCAGCCCTTCACGAACCCAAACTGTGTGGGATCCAGTGTTTGAAGGTTGCCAATGTCTTTGTTTATAAGTTCCATGATAATACATTCCATGGCCTTGGAGATCAGGCTTGTCAGACTGATGGGGCGGTAGTTCCTGGGATCCAAGGTGGATCCCCCCTTGTGGAGTGGGATAACTGTAGATGTGCCCCACTCAGTGGGCACAAAGCCTGAGGTGAGGCTATGATTAAACATGACACTTAGGTGAGGTGCCAGTTCATTTTGTAGTTCATGTAGTACACAGCCTGGGATGTCATCTGGTCCCATGGATGCTGTGTTCTTAGCTTTGGAGAGTGAATTTTTACCTGTTTGGCCTTTATTACCAGAATTTGGCAATCTTTCAATATTGATGGGCCCTTTAGGAGGTGAGAGGGGGTGAAGTTTGCAATGAATCGATCTGCCAGGATATTGGCAATATCCTTGGGATCAGTATATTTATTGCCATTCTGTTGTAGCTCAGAGCAGATCTGAGCATTGCCATTTAGATTCTTGATATAGCTATAGAATACCTTGTAGTTGTCTTTGGAATTTTTGGCAATTTTATTTTCGCAACTGGCTTTAAAGGATTTTATGAGGGATCTCAGCTTCTTACTGAGGCTGGTCAGGGAGTTTTTTGCATCCTGGGATTTTCCTCTTTTCTGCAACAGTTTCTTCCTTTTCTTGTAAAGTTTGTTTATGGCAAGGGACCACCAGATTGGCTTCCTTTTTTTGGAGGAGAGTGTCTTGGTTCTATTGGGGATGGCACAATTCATGCACGAGTGGATGTGCTCATACAGTGCCTTAGTGTAGGATTTAGCAGTCGAACTTTTAGTTCCCATCTGCATGGGTGTCATGAAGTTTGTAACTTCTGACTTGATTAGCATGAAGTTGGCTTTGGAGAAGTTTTTTACAGAGGTTTCCTTACTGGGGAGTGGAGGTGGGATGTGGATGTTAAGGGTGATTAGCTTATGGTCAGAACTGACCAACGAGGGGGTGACCATAGGTGTGGAGCTTCGATTTCCCATGTTGGTAATGACCAGGTCTAGGATATTAGAGCCCCTTGTGGGACTAAGGATTAGTTGATCCAGGGAATTGGAATTTATGAATTCCAAGAATCATTGTGCAAAGGTGTTGGTACGTGAGTAGTTTTCCCAGTTAATGGCAGAGTAGTTGAAATCACCCAGTATTAGGGTGTTTGGTTGTATCTTAATATTTTCCAGTATGTTTAGAAAGGTGTAGTGAGAATCTTGGGGCATGGTGGGAGATCTGTAGCAAGCTACAATTTGGATTGCAGTCTTACCTAGTGTTAGTTTCACCTGGAGAATTTCAGATGCATTGTGTTGGGCAACTAGCCTAGTGTTGTGAATATCCTTGGGGAATCTGGACACTCCTCCACCTTTAGTGTTTCGGTCCTGGTATGGTGGTTGAAAAGTGTGGTAAGAGTTGTAGCCTGGTATCGCAGGTGTGCTCTCTGAAGCCTTGAACCAGGTCTCAGTTACTGCACAGATATATCGATGTTCTCCCTTTTTAGGAGTGCCTCGAGAGAGTGCATTTTGAGGTTTAGACTTCTAGCATTGAGTAGCATTATTTTCAGATTTTGCATGCTTGTACCTGTTACAGTGGTGGTTTTGTCCTTTGAACTTTGCCTAAAAACAGCACTATAGGGTTGGCAAGAGCCTTAGCCAGTAACTGAATCCCAGGGGTGACAAGTGCAGACCATCTCATCGCAAAGCATTGTGGTCTGTCGATCATGTCGTCCCAGGCAGACAGATACTGGATCCCCTTTGAAAGACACCAGAAGCTTAGCCAATTGTTGAAGTCAATCATTTTGTCCTTATACTGTGGTATAATTCTGGGTGATGGCAGGATACTACTCACGGCTAGGGTCATACCTGCCTGGGTCACATGATCTAAGAGATCTTCCATGTCTCTTTTCATGTAGTCCAGGGAGGTACGTCTCAAGTCATTCACGCCAACATGAACAATGACAGAATCATATTTGTACTTGTTGTGGAGTAACTTGAGTGCATGCGTTATGTGGCGGATCTTGGCACCCAACAAGCAGCTGACTGTAATTTTCTCCTTGTTCAGCCTGGTGAGTGGGACATCAGTGTGCCTGACTATAGAGTCACCTATAACTAAAGTGCTGGGTACATTGTCTTGCCTTAGGGGCTGTTGTTGGGTGGCACACTGGTTTTGTGAGCTATGTGACACTTTGGTTGTGATGGTGTTTGTTTGCATTTCAGCTTCGGAGGTCCTTGTTGCTTGGGCAGGTTACTGTTAAGAGCCTCCACATATGTGATGCAATAATTACAGAGAATCCAATGGAGATTACTAGTACAGTTGCTATTTCTTTGTAAAGGAGAGAGTTCACTGATGTGGGCCTACAGTTAGACAGGACTTCATCACCTGAAAAGCACTACAGTTTGAGTAGCATCAGAATAGGTATTGCTGGCCCTTAGTAATCCAGAGTACAGAGTTAAGCTCATCAAGCTGTACCCATATCCACAGCAGGTCTCCAAGGCAAACACATTTTGGTATGTTAGAACAATGTAGGGAATAGGGACTTGACAAGGCATTTATCACCATGCCGCGCACTGATGTCCATATGATGAGTCGTGGTTCAGTACTTCTACATCACTCTCCTAGGAGGCCATTTCTGTCTTTGACAATGAAATTGTTTTTTGGTATGAAACCTCACAGCACTTGTTTCACTGTTAATTACAAAAGTGAATACACTAAAACAGAAATATAACTTCAAAACAGATCATGTTTTCAGTTATACTATCTCTAACAATAAATTAAAACTCTCTATAGGCTGAAAAACTTAGGAGATGCACTGAGAAATACAAAGAAAGGATACAAAACAAACAGTTTAGGGATGAGCCAAAGAAATTCTACAGGCAGCTAAGAAAAAAATAGCAATAGTAGGTACCAAAGAAAAGAGGAAATGAATGCAGCCTGGAGAAATATCTATGAGGACCCAGATGAGCACAGAAAAGAAGCTGATTAGATAAAAGAAGTAAAATAACAATTAAGATACTCTGATATAGAATATATGGACTGGAATGGAGGAACTCCTACTGAGACAGAGATACAGTTCAGAATGCCTCCCAAATGGAAAATGTGGGGCTTGATGCTGTACCTGACTTTTGATTAAAGATATTGACATGTTTGCACTGTGACTTAGCCTTGAGTAAAAAACACTTATATGTACATCCTGAAATGACACTCTACTGGCTAACAATGGTGAAAATCATATGCATATATAAAACTGAAGCTTCAGATCACTCTAGGAGATATCATCCAATAACCTGTCTCCCAAAAACATGTAAGTTATATACAGGAATTGATGCAGATAGAGTATACAGTCATTTAGATTAAAAATAATCATGGCCATAGAAGATAAGGGGCATAAAAGATATTCATATGGAACAAAGGATCATATTTTGTTAAACAAAGCCATAATGGAGACCTGTAAAAAGAGCAGGAATCTTAGTATGGCATGGATAGATTGGCATCTATATGTTGTTAAATAAAGCCAAAATAGAGACCTGTAAAATGAACAGGAATCTTGGTATGGCATTTGATAGTATTCCTCAGTCCTGGATTATGGAATATTTACAGATGTAGAAGATCCATTACACATTGGTACATTCTACTGCAGCTGGTATAAAGAAATGTCAAACCACTTTGCAGCTGAACCACAAAAAAGGACAAATTACTATCCAGGGTGTGAAAATCCAGCATGGAATATTTCAGGGTGATTCTTTGTTAGCATTACTGTTTTGTCTTGCTTTCAGTCCATTAAATTGTTTACTCAACACTCACCAGTCTAGGGTAGGTCACAGAATCAGTCTGACTCCAAAACTATCATTGAGTGAAAGGATATCTTATCTACATTTTGTGGATGATTTAAATATGTATAGTTCATTAGATAAACACCTGAAAAAGCAGCTACAAGTTAGTAAAGCTTTTTCGGATGACATATCAGTGTGATTTGGTCTCAACAAATGCACAAAAGCAACATTTGAAACAGGAAAACTGAAGTCTGAAGACTCAAGAAAATATAAAACTTGGGGAGGAAAATGATGTAAAAGGTTTGGAACAAAAAGGATTGTACAAATATTTTGGAATAGATAAAGGGGCAGTGTTACAGCATGAAAAAATGAGAACAAAGCTCAGTAAGGAATAGTTTAAAGACTAAAATTAAAACTGAAAACTGCTTTGACATTTAGTAATAAAGTTCAATATATAAATTAATGTATAGCTTTGGGGTGATTGGCCACAAAAGGAGCTGGATAAGATTCACACAAAAACAAGAACATTGCTGTGTGCACATCAATTGATATGCAAGAATCAATGTTTGCCAAGCTTATATATTCCTCAGTCTGAAGGAGGCATGGGCCTCCTTGAAATTGATTACATATCACATCACATATATCAGTGATAGTGGGTATGCATATGTGTTCATTGACATCATCAGATCCAAACATTGAAAGTTCTAAACCATGAACAAAATAAGTCTAAAATTATCCCTCTGATTAGGTTAACAGAAACATTTAGGAAAAAGCAAGTATGGAAATCCAGCCAAACATGGATAAAAAAAACTATTGGCAACAGAAAGTGCAAATAAGCAAAAAAAATGAATACAAAAATTAGGATCAGAAAAAAGAAAAGATAAATGGAAAGATCACAATTATAGCAAGAAGTATAGCAATCTACTAGAACAACCTCATGCTGACCAGGAGCTGCCATGCCGAATGGCTTAGATGGTGTGAATTTAAACCAAAAGATTCAGGGTTAATATTGGTAGCCCAAGATAATGGAGTACATCTTTGATGGCTCATAAAATCCATAGGAAAGGTAGGAGATACAAACACATGTAGGTTTTGTGATACATAACTAGAAACAGTTACATATCTTGCTGCAGGTACAATAAAATCTTGGCTGAAGGTTTGTATAATGAAACAAATAACAATGTAGCAAGGTTGATATATTGGAGACTTTGTAAACATTACAACATTGAGGCAGCTCAGAGACATTGGAAACAAAGGATTGTTGAAGATGATGGACTAATGATTAAGTGGGTTTCCTCCATACCAGCAGTTTAGAAAGCAGAAGCAAACATATTGAATATTGTAGATCAAGAGAAAAAGACAGAAATAGCTTTGATTATTACAACTGCTGTACCCAGTGACTAGGGTGCCCTACAAACTGAAAGACATACATTTGTAAAATACCAGGGCTTGCAAGTAAAACTACAGCAATGAGGAATAAGGATACACAGATAGTTCTAGATAAAGTAGGAGCAACTAGATAATAAAAAAAATAATCTTTAAACATATCTAAATATGCTACCAATAAAAGTAATCCCTTATGAACTGCAAAAAGAGCTATATTGTGGGTGCTGATAAGAGCACTTGTATCAAATGTCAAAGACTGAAGCAAAATTGATTTCATGAGCTTTAAGTATGTCCTGACTTAGGAATGGAATCCATCAAGGTATGTAAAAACCTAAGCATTTAGAGAAATTAAACCCAATTAGAACAGTCATAATATAAATGTTCTGAAAGGCAGAATTTCAAACATTGATAACTGGCAGATGTAAGGATGCACTTTAGATTTTTTCAGAATATCAAAAACCTTTGATGTTTGCTTCTATAAATTTTAATATGATCACACCTTTAACTTATTTTATTATTCTAACAATTGAAAATGATGGACTGAATCTAAATGCCAAAAATACATTATTGTATCCTTTGGGAAGTCATCTGTCTCAGGGAACAATTGCACCGATGATATGAACCCTAAGAGCTGACCCAATTCTTCAAGGTTTGAGAACTTTCATGGACCTAAGCTTTGATTAGCACGTCTATTGTTGTAAGAAAGTCCTTCTGTACTGCAAAGCTTATAAGCAAAGGGACTGTGGCTAGATCTAGGGATTTCATTGTCCCACTTTACTCAACCCTTATTAGGCCCATCACTGAATATAATATCCCCTTCAGCATACACATGCAACAACTGGAATGCTTACAGATATACCTTATAAAAGGATACAAAGCCTAAACAACATGTCCTACATGGATCAACTCAAAGCTCTGCAACTATACTCATTGTCCTACAGACTGCTAAGAGGTGACTTGTGTCTGACATTCAAGACATCCTCACATCCATCACTGATGGATTTACTGATCATTAGCAAATCAAATGACATCAAACATACTTGATCTAAGGATCTAAACCTCTTCTGCAACATCAACAGAATGGTTTGGAGGAACAAGTATAGCTTACAGAGGATACCACTGCTCTGGAACAGACTACTCATCCACATAAAATAAAGCTCATCCCTGTCCATATTCAAGCACAACTTAGATCTATGAAATGGGAACAAAAACATTTACTCCAGGACTGCCCCTGTATACTAATGGGCAGAGGCCTCTCTTAAATGACTTATCCTATCCATGGTTCCCCTCAAAGTGTCTACAGTATGATCACAGCTATTCTCATTAGGGGTAATATGTAATTATCAATCATGGGATGGGCAAGGTCACTTTGCAACTAAATGGAATAAGTTATTTCAAGCATAAAAAGGAAAACTAGCTAGGCTTAAAATGACCTGCAAGGGCAGCTATCCTGGTACTTACCTATGAACCTTTCAAAAAACTTCAGATATGCTTATTTTTATTTGCATTGTTTTATTGACTGGGAGCATTGCACTGCACAAAATGAATTTATAACAGAAGTCTGGGGAGAAAAACACACTGCTGTTGTATTAATAGAAGAGATAGATTGTACTGAATATTATGTTAAATTAAGCACATGGTAATGGATAGTGTGCTCATCAATATATGCAATGTCACATACATTTACCTGCTTCAGAGAAATTAGAATCTGATAAGTAGCATTGGATTATACAAATAATAAATAACATGGGTACTCAGTAATAAACATGTGAGTTAAAGTATCAGTATAAAATATCTTCCTGTATACAAATACATGCAACACTTACATTTGAGTCACAGCAAGATTTTAAGGTAGTAAGAGGAAGAGGAGGGGAAGTATTTGGCTACAGACAAAACAGAATAGGAAGAAGTTTAGCAAAGGAAGAAGTACAGGTGTAAAGTTTAACCAAAAGCTGAAAGTCAAATCTAGACTATAAAATAACTCTGTTTAGCACTAAAGAAATTAAGGAAAATAGACAGAGCTGGACTGAAAGTTAAAGTCAGGGAATGGATTGCCTCTGATTATTTCTCGATTTTTCCCTGATTCTGTTAATATTTGTCCCTGGTTTGCTGAGAGCTGTGGACTTTATATAGCACTTTGATAGACGCTAAGATGGCGTTTTCAGTCTGTTGCTTTTGTATCCTGTTGATGGGATAATTTATACACCAGTCTATGAGTTGAAGGTGAACATGAGAGAACCTAAATATAATGATAGCATGTCTAAGGGTGTGAATTACTGAAGACAAATCTAAAAATAAGATTGAAGTCTGCCTGTCCTCTTTAACATCAGTACAAAATAGTCGGTCACCTTTACTAGGATTGCATCTTCTCTGTGATTTGGGTGCAAGCCAGATGCAATAAGTGGTGACAGTGATGCAAACACATGATATTTAGAAACAAAATTTGATGTGACTGCTTTGTAAAGGGGTCAGTGTTATTATTTGTTTCTACAAGGGACATTGCATTATTTAATATTGTAACTGGATGTAATAGTAATTGTGAGAGCTAGTTCAGCTAGGGATGCTTCATGTTAAAGCAGTTTTGGTAGTAACTGGTCTGTAGTGGTGAGCTATATGGTTTTTACTGGAGAAGTAAAAGAGCAGCATAGGAGGCAATGACAGGCTGAAGTTTCAAGACTGAGATATTATTGGTAGTAGTAATATACAACAGGCTGAAAAGATTGCTTAATATGCCACAAAAAAAAAAAAAAAAAAAAAAAAAACAACGAGCCAAAAACAACAAAGTGGCCATGCACACAAGAAAATAACTGAACACTACAAAAAGTGTGCATATTGGAAAGCAGGGGTAGCAAGTGCAAAAACCGCAAGTCAGTGAGCCAATACGTCCAATTCAGTCTTTATATAACTCTGCATTAATGCTACAGGATCAATCAGTTCTATAAAGTTGAATCAATTAAGCAGTTTAAAACCAACCAGTGAAAAACACATTGTTTCATAAATAAACAGTGTATTATAGGATGTTAAAAAGTTATCAGAAATTTTTAATAAAACAGTTAATCTAAAAAAACTGTAAACTGCATGTAAAAACAGCAAATGATAAAAAAATATTTTTAGTTTTGATGAAGCCTATTGTGATGAAAGTACTCAATAACTATTTGCTGCTTAACTGGTTTGATTTTATTCAGTTTATTAAAATCATTCTTTGACATTCTGGGCTCACTGACTTGTGGTTTTTGCAACTTTTTACCCCAGCTTTCCAGTATGCACACTTTTTATTGCTTAATATGCCTAATAAGAATTTTTTTTTAGTAGGTGAAAAATTCTCAAAAAAAATGTAATTCTGTAAATGACAAGATTTGGGATAGAAGAGTATGTAGTGATTTTAGTCCTGTCCCAAATTACTGTGTAGCATTGCACACATAATTCTATTTTCGGGATATTAAGTAGTCTTGATTTCATTTCTGTAGCAGGATTGTATAGAAATAGAATTTCTTTGCGGTCTGAAAGTTAACAAAAAAGTTCCATTTTGTTTTAGCATTGGTAATTTTCTGGTGTGAATCTGTCACACATTCATAGATTGTTACAAGACTAATGACCTGAATGGCTTTTCTAAGCCTTGCCAAGTTTTTCCAAAATAATAATAATGTCCTATATCTGAATAGGACATTGAGCAGCAGGCATTTATAAGCTACCTCAGTCCATAAGGGACATGGTTGCCTTGCCAGTTGTAAATTTCCTTTTCCCCATCCACTGGTCTAGGTTGTGCTTAAAATACATAATAGACAAACTCTGCTTCACATGGATGGGAAGCCTGTTCTACAGGAGGAGCTGTCTCTGGGATGGATATCTGTCTCTCCAACATGTTCTATTTAAGTCACAGACAAAAATTCAGGTCCCTACACCTTGTATTTTTGGTACTCTTTGACTTGCAAATAGGTATGATATTCATAAGTGTGGGGTTTGTGAATGCTTTGTAAGCCAGGCATAGATCACCCCTCAGCATTCTATAGGAGACTGAGTACAGAAAAAGGGCTTAGAGATAGGTTTGTTACACTGTGTATTCTTTTTGTAAGGAACCACTGAGGTCACTCCAGTTGCTGCATATGCCTTGTCAGGTACATACAAAAGGGATCATTGTACTTTATGATTGGTCTGATATGGGCAGTGGAATAATAAGTTGTGCAATATTAAAGGATTTCCTCACCACTGTGATCATGTGTGGCTAAAGGTGAGGTTACTGTCTATGTGCGTACCCAAATCCTTGACCAATGGGTCGATTCTTTGGGGCATATTATCAACATGGTAATTAGCCAAGGTAGTTGGCTTCCAAAAAGGTACAATTATACATTTCTTAGCATTGATTTTAAGACCATGGTTTTGACACCATTTGTTAGTTAGAGCTAGATCTTCTTGAAGAATTCTAGTGTCTGCAGGGCAGTCACTGATAACCCCCAGCTTGCAATCATTTGCAAGCTTAGTCATTCATAAACCTTCAGCATTTGCTTCCATTTCAGAGAAATAGATGGCAAGAAGGAGAGGCCCAGTATGGAGCCCTGGGGACTCTGCTAGTGACTGGCTTCTTAGTGAAGGTGGTCTCACCTCTTTTGACCTCTTGGGTCCTATCAGGGAGCCAGTTTGTTGTCCAGTGGGTGATAAAAGGGTTAATACGTAAATTAGTGAACTTGTCTAGAATGCTTGAGTGGGATATTGTATCAAAAGCTTTGGCCAGGTCGAGGTAAGCTGTATGCACAGTCTTACCTTCACTGAATGCTTTGGACCTCTCAAAAAATTCCACCAGATTTAATAGGCATGATCTTCCTTTAACAAAACTGAACTGTGATGGGTACAGCATTTGCTGGTTACCTATGTACTCATTTATTATGTCCATGATGATTCTTTCCATGGCCTTGCATATGAGGCTGGCAAGACTTATGGGCCTGTAGTTACCCAGATCAGTGGTTGGACCTGCTTTTTGCAGGGGAGAGACTGTAGCCATCTTCCATTCCTTGTGCACCACAGAGGTCACATTTCATGATATTAATTAAACATACCAGGATGTTATCAGGGCCCATCGATGTAGTGTTTTTGGTCTTGGAAAGTACATTGATGATCTGTTCCTTAGTAATGGTTGGGGTGATTGTGGTATAAGATATTTTATTTGTAAAATTGTGGGGGGGGGGGGGGCATTTAAAATGAACCTGTCAGCCAATATGTTGGAAATGGCCTCCGGTTCAGTGTGGGTGATTCTGTTTACAATAAGGGCTGCACATTGTTGTGCATCTCCTCTGAGGTTGCGGACATAGCTGTAGAAAGCTTTGTGGTTGTCCTTTGCCTGAGAAGCTATTTTTTCTTCAAATTTAGCCTTTGAAATACTAATTAACCTTCTTAGCTGCCTATTTAGATTGGTCAGGGGTGCTTAGCATGTATGGCTTTGTTCCATCTACGTTTGGCCATGATTTTTTTTCTTTTGTTGTACAATCAAGTGATATTGTGATTCCACCAAGGTGGCTTGCCTTTTGTGCTTGTCTTATTCTTAATATGAGTGGGCACAACATGCTCTATACAACTACTGTATCAATATGGCTGTACAGAGATTTTGTAAATAGCTTAGCATATGCTATGGTGTTTACAGTGTTTGGGGGTGCTTGGAATTTAGCCAAGGTGTTGCTTATTAGAGAGAGGCTAGCCTTGGAATAATTCATAAAGGTTTTTGGTTTTGCTGAATCCATGGATTTAATTTTTATTTTAAGTAATACTGCCTTAGGGTCAGATCTGATGAGCAAAGACATTACATTGGGAGAGGAACATTGACCCCCATGTTTGTAAGTACAAGGTCAAGGATATTTGTATCCCTGGTAGGAGAATTGACCAAATGTTCCAGGAAGGAATTGCTGGGTTTGTAGATTAGAAGTGCTGTAGGATTACCTGTCTATAGAGGGGTAGTTGAGATCCCCCACGAATATCATATTGGGTTGAAAGGTAAAGGACTCTAGTGCATTGAGATATTTAGTATGGGTTTCCTAGGGCATGGAGGGGGACCTATAGGTTGCAAGCACAGGGTACAACACCCTGTTTATGATGAGTTGCACATGTATGAGTTCCAGTGGGTCATATACTTTAGCTAGTCTGGATATAAGGTTGGTTTTAATATAGACTGACGTAGGGTACAACACCCTGTTTATGATGAGTTGCACATGTATGAGTTCCAGTGGGTCATATACTTTAGCTAGTCTGGATATAAGGTTGGTTTTAATATAGACTGACATAGGGTACAACACCCTGTTTATGATGAGTTGCACATGTATGAGTTCCAGTGGGTCATATACTTTAGCTAGTATGGATATAAGGTTGGTTTTAATATAGACTGACATAGGGTACAACACCCTGTTTATGATGAGTTGCACATGTATGAGTTCCAGTGGGTCATATACTTTAGCTAGTCTGGATATAAGGTTGGTTTTAATATAGACTGACATAGGGTACAACACCCTGTTTATGGTGAGTTACACATGTATGAGTTCCAGTGGGTCATATACTTTAACGAGTCTGGATATGAGGTTGGTTTTAATATAGACTGAGACTCCTCCACCTTTAGTTCCCTCCTGTGCAATAGCTGGTCTAAAGGTGTGAAGGTCATTATAACCTTGCATTTCTAGGGTTCTCTCCATGACTTTAAACCATGTGTCCATTATTACCCAGATGTCTACATGCTACAAGGGGAGGAAAGCTTGCAGAGAGTGGAGTTTCTTTTTAAGACTTCTGACATTGAGCAGTACCACCTTCAGATATTCCTTCACTGGTTCAGTTATGTCAGAAGGTTTATCAGTTTGGCATTGCCTATAAAAGGCATTATGGGGTGGAAAACATCTTTCCCAATATCCAAAAGCCTCTGGCAAAGCAACGTGGTCTGTCAACCATGTCCTCCCAGGCCATCAAATATTGTACCCCCTGGAATGACACCAGAAGCTAAGTCAATTGTTAGAATCAATAATTTTCTGTTTATAACATGGCATCATCCTTAGAGAAGGTAGAATGCTGCTCAGTGCTAGGATCATACCTGCCAGAAACACATAATCAATGAGCTCAATCATGTCTTGCTTCATATAGTCAAGGGACTATATCTCAGGTCATTAACACCCACGTGGACTATGACAGAATCATACAGGTACCTGTGGTTCATTGAATCAAGAGCCTGTGTGACCTGATGGATCCTAGCCCCCAAAAGGCAGCTAACTGTGTCTCTCAACTAACTCAGTCTGGTGAGGGGGACATTAGTGTGCCCCACTATAGAATCATAGAATTACCAATGACCAGGAAATTTGGCTGTACACTGGTTTGCCTTAAGGACTTAGTAGTAGAGGCATTGGATGCAGTGTTACTATGTGTAGCTCTGGGTGGTGTTTTAAAAGAGTGTTTACATGATCAAGATGTCACAGAAGTTAGATAAGCATTGACTTAGCAAGCGTCTATGAAAAAAAATGTTTTTAGTTCCATGACACAGAAGGATCTACAATGATTGCAGTAGCAGATTTTGTAGTCAAACAGCATGTGACAGTGGCCATTCTCAGAACTACTGCCCATGACATGGCATGCAGAAACCCTCCGCACCACTACCAAAAATTCCATTGATGCCTTACATAGCAACTCCTGATTAAGCAAATGATTGTGGACCATTTTTTTTGTGAATAAAGAGAACATGTAAGAGCTTCTCGAGTTTGATGCCCATCAGTAGAGTTAAGGGGGATGCATGGATTACCTATCTTAGTTGATACTAAGGTATGTGTAGCTTTAAGCATGCTGTCTACATGGACCTTTGTATTACTAAAGTGAAACACGTTAGGAGTATCACAGGTATTGGCCTTGTCTATCCTACATCAGATTGCTGACATTATGCTACAGCATGTGAAGAAGCAGACATCATTCCAAGGACTGCAGATGACAGAATCACCAGTGTTTTACAGCATAGGCCTTTTCTCTGAGGTCCTAGGAGCCAATGAATGCAGACAAATTGTCACTAGGGCCCCACCTACTCTACAGGGTGTGAGATACATCAGCCAGTAAAACTTTCATTCTCTCAACAACCAAATGGTAGGTAATGCCCATTGCATCATCTATAATGTTTTTGTTCTGCTGTTAATCAGTTCCCATGATTCATACTTATGCCTCACACTTATACCAATGGTTCATTTAGGGAGCATACTCACAGGGTCATCTACTTGGTAAAAGCACACCTCAACAGGTACAGAGGTCAGAGGTAACAGTTACCATGCAAGCTGGTAGCAGATCACATATAGAAAGTCACTGTTGTGTGTTATAGGTGATGCAAGATATAATTTGGAGTCATGGATGAAGATTCCCAACCACAACCCTTCAGACCATGGCAGAGATGGCATCGAATATTGCACATGTAGAAACATAGAATGTGGTTGAATCTGTTTTTGGCCAACTGAAGAGATGCTTCCACCATTTTGATGTGTCTAATGGGACATTGTCTTATGCACCAGAGACTTGACATTAAATCTTTGTGTGCAAGTCACAGTGCATAATATAACATTGCATAACTCTGCAGAAACAGCTACAACAGCAGGGAAGTATTCCTACAGGGACCACCACTGATGTAAGAACAGCAGACAAGGAACAGGGTGGATGCTAATGTTATAAAAAGCAGCAGAATTAGGTGTAATACATTGTGGCTCTGGAATAGAGATGCCATCTGGTACATAACTACTGGCAATGATACAGTCAACGAGTACAATGACGCATGCCTTATACACACCCAGGCTACGAGAATATGGAATGGCCATGTTGTATACCAGAAATGATCATACCTACACAGGCTATGGGGTGGGCAGGATACTGTTTTCATCTCTTGCACAGGTGGGGAGTGGGGGTGACAGGTGACAGCAATGTTATCATATGGGTCATTGGCATAATAGGTAGATGTGGTAGCTAGTCAGTCTGTTAATACAGTGTGAGTAGTCAGTGACTGCAGTTATTAATGTTAGCAATATAACTACAATGACCTATCATTTTGAGGACTGGTGCTATCTTTGTCACTGACAGTACAGAACTATGAAATGGATGTCCCATTTCAGGAGCCAAAAGATGCATCCACTACCCATATACTAGCCACAAGTAGACATGACACTCCATATGCCTACTGTGGAGATTAACAGTATAGAACTACATAAGTAAGACCCTATGACCTTTTGAGAGTCAGTGTTTACAAACAAGACCAGTCGTACTAGTGCTGGTGGGCTGTATGGCCTGGTCAGCAATGACACTGTCTTAGGAGCATTCTGTGTTATCGATATATGCGAAATCTGTAATCAGTTGCCTCATATCCAGGGAAAGTAACTTAAGCTTCTTCTCCTTAATTCTAACCCAATAATCAGTCTGAATAAAAAAAAAAAAAAACTTTGGACATTTTTTAACTTTTGTATTGAAACCCCTTCACGCACAAAGTGATTTATGTGGCATGCAGACAACATCTTACTAATAAAAAGGATGAGACAAAAATCAATACACAAAAAATATACAGAAATGTAAGACTAACACTCATGTTTAGGAATTATATGCTACCCATGCTTAAATGGTGTGAGATGAAAACCCAAAAGCATAAAAACAAAATTCAGGGTGTCTTTCTCCAAAAAATAAAAACAAAAAAAAAAAAAAACACATTAGGCCTACTGCTCTATGTAAATGAAATAAACCTTATTTCTGAATTGCAAGGAAACAAACTTCCAAGAAGTAACTAATGACTGACCCACCAGTGAAGTTCATATAAATCTTTTATACCAAAAGTGATACCCAAAAATGAATGTTCTGAACATGGTCTCTTCAAATATGTCCTTGTGCTTGAAATCATTGCATTTGTCCTTGTTTAGAGACAAACCATCCCACTGTAAAGCTGATAAACAAATATGTATAATATCTTAGATGCACAAAACATGATGGAATCAGCAAGACATCCTCCACATAAGTAAAATAAAAAAAAAAAAACATCCCAAACAATACTCCACAAGCAAACAGATAAACCAAAGAAGTTGTCCAAGCAAAAGTTTTAACGAAAAATTCAGGTTAAGTGGTTTCATCTTCTAAGTAATAATTTGGACTTCATCAGAACCACCAAGCCTGTTAGCTGGTTCTACAGAAGTCCTTGTAATTGTTTAGAGGATATAAGGTCTTGTCCTAATAATTGTGAAATTTATTTTCCAAATTATTGTTTAGAGGACAAAAGCACTTAACCTGGATTGTTCATTAAAACTTTTGCTTGAACTATTGTTTCTTTGATGTATCTGTTTCCTTTTGGAGTTTTGGTTGCTATCTTTTCTTTGGTTATTTGTTGTGTTCAGCATTATCCAGTGTCAACATTTTTTTGGCTCCACATAAGTTAAACAGTTCCCCAAAAATGCATCCTCCCAAGCATTGACTAACAAACTATAAAGCATCATTCAAAATTTAAAAAAAATGTTTATTACTCGGTGTTTTGTTTAGATGTTTTATTATATTGATTTCTGAACATATTGTATAGTATTAATTTGTGTAGCTTTTCTCCTTCAGTTTCCTCTTAAAAGAAACCTTTGCCAAGTTTGATTGTCTCAGCACACAAGTATGTGTAAATGAATAAAATAAATTAAAACAGACCATTGAGTGAATACCCTGCTTAATACCTCAGTACAGTGGTTTACCTTTTCCAACATGCCCATTACCAAGAAGAAATATTCTAGTGTTATCACAAATTGTACAGCAACAGTTCTGAAAACAAAGACCAAACCCATAACAATGTCCCTAGATTAGAGCAGTTGATGGAGTTAAAGGCTTTCATGATATTACAACTTAAGAGTACCCCAGAGGTACCTATAGTATCCATATACAACTCTGCATTTACCACTTCCATCACCATAATTAGTTATCTTGAACCAGAGAATGTGGCATTCCATAAACACCAGGGTTTATCAAGAAATGTAGGAGATAAGAAATATAAACCTGGAAACATTTTTGCTGTAAGTTTGCAATTAACCGGACAAAAAGCTATAGGTTGCCAGTTCATCAAAACCATTTTATCCCCTTTCTTCCTTATGTATCTGATAGCAGTACTCAAGGCATCTTTATCACATAGCATAGTATGGCATCACTCTTTAAACACAGAAGTAGCATCTGTGTCATACCCTGATCCAATGAATTATTATGATAATAGCCTATGCTATTTGACCTACATAACATGGTCATATTTACTTTCTGCAGAGCAATTTCCAGCTCAGTTAATTTGAAGTCCCTCTGTATAAACTTAAGTAGGGTGAATATGACACTGAAGACAAAGCAGCAGGGTCCTCGTGTAATTGCCCAGCAAAATACATAAAAAATATAAATGAACAAACAACATGCAAATACCTTCCTGAGTGGTAACAACAGACCTATGTACATCATGTATGCCATGTATGACCAACCCTTCCCACTTAAGGACTTCATCTAAAATATGTTCAACATGTCCTGTGTACCCAAAAAGCACTGCAACTATAAAAAATCCATTGTTTTCAGCAAGTTTGTCTGATTAAGCTGATTAAGCAATGTGTCACAAGATGTTTCAAAATTAAAGTTATATTGCAGGCCTCTGAGAACACAGCAAAATTGGGTTTTCTAATTTTCCTACACAAAAAGTGGGATTCCACAGACAAAGTTTAATACTGTACCTTTGAATCAAGTAAGCAACTAGTTCAAATTGTACAACAAAAACATAACTCAATATAATCCCACCACAGAGCTGTTAGCTCTTGAAGAAGCCAGGTGTTATTCTGCGTACTGCCATTTAAATGAAAAAAATCTCTCTATGGGGGCAAGAAACTCATTTTCTGAAACCAAAATAAGCTAGCAATAGCAACAATAAAAATAAGAATCGGCAAGCAAAGAGAAAGGAGAAAAATCAACCAAAAAGTAAAGTACCTCAGACCATTATGAAAATGACTGTTATAAAAATTGATGGGGATGGGACATATATGTTCATAGGTGTTTATTAGGCTAATGACCACAAGGACCTTTTTAAGCCTAGCCATGCATCCCAAATCTCTGACAAGTTCTGATACCCTTGATAAGTGTAAGCATGACCCTGGAAGATGAACCATTTACAGGTTACCTCTGTCCATTAGAGATATAGGTGCCAAACCAGGGATGCATTTCTGGTTTCCCATCCAATTGTCCAAGTTACACTTGAATTGGGTTAGGGAGGAACTCTGCTTCACATGGATGGGGAACCTGTTCCATAGTCTCTGGGATACATACAGTACCTCTCTCTCCAGCAGGTCCTATTTTTATCACAGGCAATGTTTAAGTCTTTAGAATGGGTAATTATGGTGCTGTTTCTTTTGTGGATATGCAGGACGTCCATCAGAGTGGGTCTGACAATATCCTGTATGCCAGGCATAGATCTCCCCTCAAAAGCCTTTATGGGACAGAATACAGGGAAAGGGCCTTGAGACAGTCTGCATAGGACATATTACTTACACCCTGTACTCTTTTAGTGAGGAAACTCTGTGGACATTCCAATTGTTGGATATGCCTGGTTAGGTACATACCAAAGGGGGCACTGTACTCAATGATAGGTCTGGTGAATGCCAAATACAAAGGAAGAATGACTTCCTTGGATTTAGATGCCAGACCTTTGTTTATAAGTTGCACAGCATAGAATGATTTCCTCACCACTGTAGACATGTGATGATCACAGGCTAGATTACTATCTATGTGTTTCCCTATGTCCCTGACTACTGGGTCATCTCTAAGGGGTGTGTTGTCAATATGATAGTTACCAGGGATGGACAACTTCCCAAAGGATACTATTATGCATTTCATGGTATTTAGTTTTAGTCCATGACTCTGACACCAGCTGTTTGTCTGTGCCAGCCCCTCCTGGAGAGCATGTGTCAGCATCGGATTCAATGACAGCTCCTAATTTGCAATCATCTGCAAATTTAGTTAGTCAATGACTACTGACATTGGCCTTGACTTCTGAGAAGTAAATTCCAAAAAGGAGCAGCCCAAGGACTGATCCCTAAGGGACTCCACTTGTGCCTGGCCTCTTTGCAGAGGTGGACTCCCCAATTCTAACTTCCTGGATCATGTCTGTAAGCCAGTTGGCTATCCACAGGGTGACATACGGGTTTGTAGCTAACCTCTTGAGTTTGATAACAATACCTGAGTGGGGTATTGTGTCAAATGCCTTGGCCAAGTCAAGGTAGACAATGTGAATGACTTCTCGAAGAAGTCCACCAGGTTGAATAGTCATAATCTGCCCTTGACAAAACCAAACTGGGTTGGGTCCAGTGTCTGGAGGTTTACTATATCTAGTTATCATCTTCATGATAATTCTTTCCATGGCTTTACATATAAGACTAGTGAGACTTATGGGTCTGTAGTTTCCAGGGTCTAAAGATGGCCCACTTTTGTGCAGATGGATATAACCAACACTGTGGCATCTCAGATTCCCTGCTTTACCTTTAAATCACAAGAAGCACCCTATGTTAATCATCAGAGATTCCCCAGCAAGCAATCCTCATCTCATTTAACAAAACGTGACCTCTTCAGCAGTATATTTCCATTATTGGTACTAATTGGGGTATAAAGAGATACAATCTGAAATATTTGTTGCAAACAGGAAACATCTAGCACTACACTACTCTCTGAGTGAATTACAGCTACATCAATAAATGTCAAATGTCTGAAAAGAAAGCTGTAACAAGTTACTGAACACCTATCATGACCTTTGGTTCAAAAAAGTGGGAAACTCCAAAGGAATGTGAAATCACTTAGTTGCCTTTCTTGCTAAAAACATAAAACATCACATGTGAAAAATATGGCCCATTGTGATGCAAACCACTTCTTTATACAACACTGTATGTGGTTAATGTTCAAATAAAAATGCATATGTGAGGCATTCCTTACTTGTCCCCACTTCCTTGACATGTTATAGTCTTCACCTTCAGTTTATTTGGTAGATTTCACTTTACTTGAGAAGCTACAATGGCAGTGCAGCTTGCTTAGAGCTTTGTGCATCAGGAAATAACAAAATAAATATATTTGGATCAACTGCAATCTGAGATGGTGCTTACAAAAACACAGTATCCTGAGTACCCACCATTAAATCAAGGGAAGAAGCAGAAACAGATTCGGTGGGTGAGGGAGGGGTGGCGGTATCCCCGTGCCACTACTACTGCGGATTGCTACACTGGTTGCTCTGGAGAAGGGGTTTCTGGTTGTAGCAGAGTTTTGGCAGTGGAGACAATCAAACTAAAAATGTGATGTACTTTTACAGTACTGACAGTGAGGTATGCATTTGACATTCATATACAACTAGTCCCCACACTAGTCACACACACAGTTAAGATAAACATACCGAGAACTTGTCAACAAGACTAGATAACATAAACTACACATCCAATGAACTCTGTGCACCAACGTGAATAAGAGACTTAATAACAGACGTAATATCAAATGAGCAAAATCCCACTGGTTTAACTACAGAGTTCAGAGCAATTTTTGCTTTAAAGAATAATCTCACCAGAGTACATTGATGATGGTAGTTTGCTAATAGCAAGACATGATCGTGAAAAGGCATCCATTTGGAAGCAGTAACAACAGTATAATATCTGAATGTTGTATAATCAGCAGCAGGAACAGATGCAGTACAAACACAGTGTCTGACGGGGCACAAGGAAACAAGAGCAGTATTTACAACAATTCTGAAAATTCCAACAAATCCAAGCTACCAAATAAAGAGGTAAAAGGTTAAGGCAAAAGTTTTCTGTCAAAGTTTTTCTATAATATGATCCAAATTCTTGTCATAATTTTCATGTGCAGCTATAGAATCTGACATATCCAAAACAACTCTGAATCACTGAGCTTTCGACTTTGTACCTCACTGGTCTGAACTGACTGATCCATGATGTCCTCAGACAGGTTTTTATTTTTAGAAGCAGAAAGACCCCATGGTATTTTCCACAATCACAGATGGAGACCTTGAAAAAAAACAGTTCTGCAGCTTTTATCACTGACATCTCAGGCATGGTTCTAACAGGAAATGCAACAGTACTTACCTGCCGAATAAAGGAATTCTGTCAGCCTGGGATGACATGCTCGACAAGCTTTGCTTTGCTAGAGACAGCTTGCACATGTCACCCTTAGGCTTTCAAATACTGGACAAGGCTCTTGCAACCCCCATAGTGTCTTTTTTAGGCAAGGCTCAAAAGACAAAACCACCACCATAAATAGCACAAGTAACAAAAAACTGAGGGTAATGCTACTCAATGCCAGAAGTCTAAACCTCAAGATGCATGCACTCGAGGCACTCCTCAGTATGGAGAAAATCTATATATGTGCAGTAACAGAAACCTGGTTTAAGACTCCAGAGAGCACCCCAGAACTACCAAGCTACAACTCATACCATACATTTCGGCCACAAAACCCTGACCAAAATGCAAAAGGTGGGGGCGTATCCATATTCATCAAGGATACCCACACCTCTAGGTTAGTGGCACAGCACGATGCTTCAGAGAACATCCATGTGCAACTAACAATGGGCAAAACTGCAATTCAAACTGTAGCTTGCTACAGATCACCCACCATGTCCCAGGACCCCCATTCCACATTTCTGGAAACACTGGGAAACATAAAGGTCCTACCAAACACCCTGATATTGGATGATTTCAATTACCCGAAAATTAAATCGGAGAACTACTCAAGTACTAACTCCCTTGCCCAACATTTCCTAGAATTTATAAACTCAAACGCCCTTGATCAACTGATCAACACCTCCACCATAGGTGACAACATACTGGGCCTGGTCATCACCAACATGGGCGACCGATGTTCCACACTGGAGGTCAACCCCTCACTGGTTAGATCTGACCATAAACTAATCACTCTGGATATCCACATTCTGCCCCCACCCCCAGTTAAAGAAACCACTGTGAAAAACTTTTCAAAAGCAAACTTCACATTACTTAACACCGAGGAGGAAAGTTTCAAAGCCCCCATGCCAAAGGATAAAGCTGTCCAAGCTGCAAAATCCTTTTCTAATGCACTCTACGGGCACCTACAATAATGCATGGAACGTGCTATCCCAAGCAAAACCAAGACTCACTCCTCCAAGAAAAGGAAACCAGTCTGGTGGACCCCTGCCATAAACAAGCTATACAATAGAAGGAGGAAACTAGTACAGAAAAGAGTAAAATCCCAAGAAGGGAAGACATCCCTGATCAGTATCAGCAAGAAACTATGATCCTTCATAAAATTATCCAAGGCTAGCTTCAAAAGAAAAATTGCCAAGGACTCCAAAGATAACCACAAGGCATTCTTTAGCTACATCAAGAATCTAACTGGCAATTCTCAGATCTGCTCAGAGTTAGTGCAGAATGGCACAAAATACACTGAACCGACT